>NC_068989.1:90453499-90467603 GCF_001194135.2 Octopus bimaculoides
TTTAGGGTTAGGGTTAGGGTTAGGGTTCGGGTTTAGGGTTAGGGTTAGGGTTACGATTAGGGTTTTAGGGTTAGGGTTTTAGGGTTAAGGTTTTAGGGTTAGGGTTATGGAATTCAGTCCCTAACCCTAACCGTAACCGTAACCCTAAACCCTAACCCTAACCCTAAAACTAACCCTAAAACCCTAACCCTGACCCTAAAACCCTAACCCTAACACCCCAGTGAAAATCGTGCGGGTGTTAATCTGAAAATTTACCAAAAATTTACACGGGTTGGCTTTGTTTCCTCCTAACTTTCAAAAAAAAAAATGAATATTTTCTAATAAAATTTTCTACAAATACCTTTCAGATGTTTTAGGTTACAATTATAAGGAAATTTCACATTGGAAAAAAAAATGTTGGACTCGCACTGGTACATCACACACATATGTATTTATATAAAATAATACAGTACGTAGACAGACCGACACAAAACACACACACACATTAATGCACACGCACACACACACGTGTGTGTATGTATTTATATGTATGTGTATACGTATGTGAAAATGTGTGTATGTATGTGTATGTATGTGTGTGCGTGTGATTGTGTATGTGTGTGTGTCCAAATTTATTTATATGTGTGTGTGCATGTATGTACACTTATTACTTCAGACCCTATCTCTCCCTCTCCTTTCTGTACAACTAGATTTGTTCTTCTCTCTTCCACCAATCTATACGACTCCAATATACTGATTAAAGATTTAGTTAGGATAATGAATAAGTCCACCCCCGCGCCCCTATGCGAACCCTTTGAAACAAAGAAACATGTACAAAACTTCATGCACCGCATGCAATTCTCTGGATATGACCAGAAAGATATGGTTCGAGTATATAGCAAAACAACTACAAATAACAAAAAGCAACAAAAGTACAAGGAACGTTTATAGTTAATGCAATTAGGATGAAGAAATAACAGTTATAAAATTATAGGTATAACGTTTCGGACTTAGTCCTTTTTCGAAACGAAAAAGATAACACTCAAAACATGTAGTCGGAGTGACATACTGTTTTGTGTGAGTGTGTGTGTGTAGTGTGTGTGTGTATGTGTGTGTGTGTGTGTGTGTGTGTGTGTGTGTGTGTGTGTGTGTGTGTGTGTGTGTGTGTGAACTTTTAGAAGGAAAAGGTTGACATAAACTTTGAAGGTTCGGCTTGATCACCTCCATGAGATTGTCACTGTCATTGAAACCTTTTCTTGTAAAAATGATTAAACATGGCCTGAGTAATCCTTTATATTAATGTCTTCGTAATACGCATGAGAAACCACTTCAGAGTAGAAGCTTTCAAAAAACAAACAAAAAGAACCGCAATAAAGACATTAAAAGGAAAAGAAAAGAAAAAAAAATGGAACCAACAATAGAGATTCTACCTGTTCGCTCGACCTGCTAGAAATAACAATTCGTCGAACAACCTGTTCCAGTCATGAAGTAATAGAGAGAAAAATTGACAGTAAAGACAAGTAAAACAGCAACAGCAAAAAGATTTTCAGTTCCTGTTGGTAAATACATTTTTGATATTCCCATCTTAATTATGAGGCATGGTAGATCAAAGGCAGTTTTGAGCCCTTTTTAAACCTATGTCTCTTGGGGATCTTCCCCTTTCGCCTCCCTGCTCCATCACTGACACCCCACTTACACACATAAATATTTTAAATAGAACATTTGTGATATTTAAGTGTTGCCATTATAGAAATTGTATAAACGTCACGAATTGTCAAATATTTGTTTTATTGTGTGAATTATTTTTATTTATGGTATTTAAACGACGTGGAACATTGTTTACCGAGCCAAAATGATGACTTTTCCTGCGACACATTTCCGGTCACGCACATGCGAGAGAGAGAGAGAGAGAGAGAGAGAGAGAGAGAGAGAGAGAGAGAGAGAGAGAGAGAGAGAGAGAGAGAGAGGGAGTGTGTGTGTGTGTTTGGTCACCCATGCGTGCAGTTGGTAACATGTAATCTGTTATATGGTCAGGTGATCGGCGACTAAACTGGTCATCCTGATTAGTGTAAGATGAGTTCTAGACATCCTAGTGGATAAAAAAGGAGGCCCATCAAAGGGCAGGTGAATTCAAGAGAGTCAGCGACCATCCAATTACCTGTTACATACATACATACATACATACATACATACATACATACATACATACGTACGTACGTACGTCTGAGTTTCCCAGCAACGGAGTTGTTACGCTGGTTTATCCCTGAAACCGCTAAGTTTCAGGGACATAAACACACCAACATCGGTTGGCAAACGATGGTGGTGGGGGACAAACACAAAGACACACGCACGCACACACACGCACGCACACACACGCACACTCACACACACATGCATACAAGCACGTGACGGTTTCTTTCAGTTTCCGTCTACCAAATCCACTCGCAAGGCTTTAGTCGACCTGAGGCTATAGCAGAAGACACTTGCCCAAGGTGTCACGCAGTGGAACTGAACCCGGAACCATGTGGTTGGTAAGCAAGCTTCTTACCACACAGCCATGCCTGTGCCTATTCTTATACAACTGGTGTTAGAACACCTACAATGTTAGGGGTTTTATATATATGTAGTGAAACTACCTATCGCCATTATATACAACCACTTATATTTTCATTGCTAGTGACTTCAACTACCCTGAAATTGAACGGGAAACTTTTCATTGGTCACAAAGCGCAGGCGATTTCCCTGGTGTATGCTGGATGCAAATTGGTCCCAAATAGTCACCTCTCCCACAAGAGATAATAACATTTTGGACCTGCTCTTTGCCACCACTCCTGAAATCGTTATCACTGCTACGACGAAGGAACCTCTAGGCGACTCCGATTATACTATGATCATTGCCAAATCTGTCTTTTATAGGTAGAAACAAGAAGCACCACCACCTTCAAACCACTTGTTTTGACTGGAACAAAGCAGACTGGAACTGCTACCGTAAGGCGTTATGACACCCAAACTGGTTTGAATTTTATGATTCAGGGGACGTCAATACTGTTTTTCAAAATATCCTCAGTGCAATCTGGGGTGCATGTGAAGCGTCAATACCACGCAAACACTCTAGAAATAAAAACAGTGTAATTTAGGAGACTGCAGCAGTTCGACTTGCCAGTTAAGATCGTCGTGATACTGAACAGAAATACAGACAGCATAGAACAGATGAGAACAGAAGAAGACGCAACAGATCATCTAACCATCTCAAGCAAGTGACACAAAAAGGCAGTGCTTGAGTTAGAACAGCATAGCAGCTAGCCCTGGAAGCAAAGTGTTCTGGAAATATGTGCGTTCGAAACAGAGACCTCACTCTCCAGTCGTCCCTCTTCACAATCCCCACACAGGTCGGATCACTGATGACGCCAAAGGAATGCGCTGAGCTTATTGCTGAATGTTATGCTGGCATTTTTACTGCTGAAAATCTCAATGTACCTTCTTCACCAACTCTGACATCAAATTCCATAACATCTGTGAAATTCACACACACAATGCTGTGGCCCCCACCTCAAGAATAAGCGCAACTATGTATCTCCTGGTCTTGATGGTGTTACTTATTTGCTTCTCAAACATGGGGGGTTCTTTCTTTTGCATCAGCTTTCATTCTTCTTTAAATTCTGCCTTAACAAATGTGTCACTCGAGAACACTGGAAAATTTCCAGTGTCGTTCACTGTTCAAAAAGGGTGATCGCACATCACTTGTCAACGACTGTCCAGTCAGCCTTACTAGCTGCATCGCCAAACTCATGGAGCCCTGTGTCAGAGAAACACTCAGGAACTTTTGGAGCCCTCACAACCTTATTCGACCCTCACAATTTGGTTTTAGCCCCAACTCCAGCTGCTGTAGTCCTCATGGAGTTTCTTGAGGACATCACCCGAGTTACTGATGGTGGCTCATAGGTGGATGCTGTCTACCTTGATTTTGCTAAGGCTTTTTTTGTTAGTTTTCGTCCCACATTTTGAAATACTTGCAATTTGTATTTTTACTGCTTGTGTTTGCTCCACTTGATATATTTCCAAAATTAAACATTTTAATATGCAAAATACACTTCACATTATTACATATACTATACACTAATGAATCAAATATTGTGTTTATTGACTATCTTCAAAATGATCACACCATGAATGGCAAGTTCAATGCCAACTTGCTAAGGCAGTTATGAAAGGGTATCAAAAACCCCAAACCCAGAAAAACTGATGAATGGGGTCTTGTTTCATTAAGACAATGCTTCAACACACAAGTCTTTAGTTGCAGTGACTGCTGTGCGTGACTGGCTTTGAACTGGTTGATCACCCTCCCTATTTTAGGATTTGGTTCCATCTGGTTATCATCTGTTTCCCAACATAGAAAAACACTCAGCTGGGCACCAGCATCACTGTGATGATGTCTTGTCTGCTGTTGATGACCATTTTGACCAACGGAATGGCTTCTTCACCAGTGCGATCCAGGCATTGCAACTACTTATGGAAGTGTGTGGACAGTAAGAGGAACTGCGTTAAACAATGAACCTCCTTTGGTCCCATTCCATGAGAGTGTCTTGCTCAGCCTATGAACATTTCAGCCGACCCTCATAATAATAAAAATTATTATTATACCTGCATTTGTTTTTTAATACTAACATTGAAAAAAAATTCACACTTTTCATAATAGAATTTGGACCTGGGTTTGCACCCACTAACCAAATTTTGTTGCTGGGTCACTGCGTGCACTTGTACAAAAATGTGCCCCTCACCACGTAACTTTGTTTCTTCATAACTCTCCTAAAATGGATATTTTCTAATGAAATTTTCTACAAATACTTTTGGGATACTGTAGATAACGATTATATTGGCATTTGTTGTGAAAAAAACCCCCCAAAAACGATGAGTGAGCACCACATATATCTTCTAAAATGAAACTTAGAACTTTGAAAAAAAACTGCAACCACCGATTTTATTTTTCCACATATTTTCCCGATATAATTGTAATATACATCATATGAAAGATATCTGTAGAAAATTTCTTTATAAAACATCCATTTTCTGAAAGTAATGAAGAAATAAAGTCGTTTGTGTGTGGGGTCCTTTTGTGTATGTATGCCATGCTTAGCCGTATCAAGCTTTGTCAAATGTTTTTAATAACTAGAGAATATAAGCTGCGAAAATATAAAGACATAATGGATTTTCACATTTGTAATCTTCTGTAAAAACAAATTCTGGTCTTAATTATGTCTACACAAGACACGACGCATTGCAAGACAAATGTTTACATAACACCGGTGTTTAATAATTGTTCCTAATGTAAATAAAGTCCGCTGTTGAAGTTACACATCTCAATTCAGAAAAAATATACATTATTAGTTTACCTTCTCATCAAAAGTAATTTTCATTTTCATAAAAAATAGGAAAATAACAAATGCAAGAATAAATTAAAATATGGTGTCAATTCACTCGTATTGATACATATAAAATTTCCTTTCCACACATTTTAAACATATTTAGTGAATATTTAAACAAGGAAGACTGTTGAAATAAAATTTTCCTTCCTCGGTTTAATTGAAATTTCAGATGTTTTAAGTTTTGTATTGTTATTTCATTCATCTTTAAAATATGTTAAAGAAAATTTATTCTACAGGAAATCAATGGAGAAAATGTTAATTGCTAAATGAAATTCAAATCTTAATTGAAAATGAATTTCTTAAAAATCGCTAAAAGTGTTTATTTTCTTTAAATTGAATTTAGATTCCAGTTTCAGTTTAAATTTCAGACTTTCTTCTACGATTTTTGGTTGATGAAAACATCTCACTTTTAATGAAATGAAATGGGCATTCTTCGTTGAAATGTCTAATCAGAATAGAACCGAAGGAACACAGATGAAAGGAAAAGATTTCATCGAAATTTTCATCACAAGTTTCAAATAATTTATTAAGATTTTCCAGTTTTCCTAGAATGATGATTGACTTTATAATAATATTGCGTTTTCTTCAATATTTCTGGGAATTTTCTCTAAAAATAAATCATTAGATAGATTTGATTTAAATTTAGAATATAGAATTTAGTGTCATCGAGAAATATAAACAAAAATCTGTAATACACAACATACGAAAGTAAAGGTAGAAATAATTCTTTCGTTCGGACACGACGAAAGTAATGATGTGGAAGTTTCTTTCAAGCAGCAGACATGAGGAGTGGTGGGAGGGTGATTGATATACTATACATACACACACACACGCATACACATACACGCACACACATACACACACGCTGATACACGCACACACATACACATACGCTGATACACGCACACACTGATACACGTACGTACGATATACACATACACACAAGCAAATGCAGACACAAACAAACACATACATGCACACTCATATAGACACAAGCACACACACACACGCACACACACACACACACACACACACATACACGCAAACATATACAAACCTACGTACTCAGATACGCGATACATATACATGCAAAAACGCCCGCGCACACACACATACGCACAAACACACTCACAAACATGCCGATACCGGTGCACACCACATATACATCATGCACACGCCATAGACACACACACACACACACACACACACAATCACCATTCACACATGCATTCACAAACTGGACCAATGCTAATACACATATACACGCGCATTCCCATATAAAATATCTCCGTCCTTGTTTGTTCCCTCGTCTTAACCTTCTCAAATCACCCACGGTTAAGCCACGAATATTTTGGGTTGTCTCAACATTTTTAGACGGGAACACCCGTGTCCCCTGCTGTGATGAATAACTGAGGAAGCGTGCCTGTCTACCGATTTCTTTTATTTTCTTTACCATCTTCGTACTGCTTACTCTTGTAAATCCTGTTCATTTTTGAATAATGAATATGCTATTTTTTCCCCTCGTTCAGTGCAACAGAAGTAGTATTAGATTAAAACAGCAATCTGTGTATCGTACTCAATGCAAATGCATCACAAAAAGTCAAATTAGCTGCGGTATTCGTCTGGAGGTAATATCTCTGTAAACTGCTGAAAATAGCACATCACTTTGTATATGTATGTTCACACTGAAATGACGGTGGTACCTAACGAAGGACTTATTTAAACAATCACTTGAGGTGGTGCATTTAACACCTTGGATATATGATAATGTTTACACAACATCTCACCAATGTACTGAAGATGTAAACATGCGTCAAAACAATTGTAGGGATTTTAAACAAAGAATGTCGTTCATTCCATTTTCTATAATTTACCTATAATCTTTTATCTTTTATTTGTTTTAGCCATTTGACTGCGGCCATGCTGGGGCACCGCCTTAGAGAATTTTTAGTTGAATAAATTGATTCCCAGTATTTATTTTTTAAGCCTGGTATTTATTCCATCCGCTCTTTTGTCGAACCGCTATGTTATAGGACGTAAACACACCAGCACCGGTGGTCAAGCGGTGCTGGAGGACAAACGCTGCCACAAAGACACGCGCGCGCGCATGCATACAGAGGCTTCTTTCAGTTTCTGTCTACCAAATCCACTCACAAAACTTTGCACTTATACTATTTCTGTTGCTAACAGCAATTTTTTTTTTATCCGGCCTGTCGGTTAATTCTTTTCTATTCTACTGGGAAGTGGTGGATTAGATCGACCCCAGTACGCAACTGGTACTTAATTTACCGACCACAAAAGGATGAAAGGCAAAGTCGACCTCGGTGGAATTTGAACTCAGAACGTATAGACAGACGAAATACCGCTGAGCATTTCGCTCGGCGTGCTAATGTTTCTGTCAGTTTGCCGCCGGCTAATTGCAATACCTGTAATTTGTTAATCACTTTTTTTTCTTTATCAATAGTGATTAAATTTGTTTTGGCATTCAGTTGATAATGGATGTTTACTACTGATGATGCTCAAAAAAGCAGAAATACGTATTTAGCCATTCCACCGCCGCTGCTAGACACTTTTCATCCATTACTGATATATTTCTACGTCGTGACGGTTAGCGTATTCTCCAGACTTTCAACAGTATATGTACGTTAAGTATTCTATCTATCTATCTATCTATCTATCTATCTATCTATCTATCTATCTACACGACGGGCTTCTTTCAGTTTCTATTTTCCAGATCCACTTAAGAGGCTTTGTTTGGTCTAGAGCTACAGAAAAGGACACCTGCCCAAGATTTTTACGCAGTGGGACTGAACCCGGAATCATGTGACTGGGATCCACATTTCTTACCACACCTTCACCGCTGCACCTCAAAAACTATAAACAGGTTTTGGCGAGGATCGAGCTCACAGCCTACTGCGTGTAAAGCAGACGTGACAACCACTACACATACATACATACATACATACATACATACATACATACTGAACTATTGAGAAATCTGCAGTTACTCTATCCAGATTACAAGTTCAGTTTTATACCTGTAATTATTGGAGCCCTGGAATATGTAACACGCTGTCTAAATACCAATCTTGAGAATTAGGCCTCTCAAAACCAGAAAGGAGAAAGCTAATTCGAAGACTACAGATCCAATCCATCACTGGAACTGTAAAACTTTCCAGAAGTTTATCATTTAAATATATATGAGCATGTCTAGATATGCAACTATATGCATGAGAATACATACATAAAACATACAAATCTGCACATACATACATACATACATACATACATACATACATACATACATACATACGTACGTACGTACATACATACATACATACATACAAATATACCCTGTAGTAAAGATTGTTTGCCAACATACATGGCAGTCCTGGTTTAGGACGAATGTTGCTGTAATTTAGCCCCAGGATTTCCGGGTTATTTCTCCTCATCAGCACAGAATAATTGTTCATCAGCACAGAATAATTTCCCTTCATCAGCACAGAATAATTGTGCTGATGAAGGGAAATAACCAGGAAATCGCGATACACAGATATTGTTTTGAGCTGAGTGGGGGTGCTAGATTCCCTTGTCCGAAAATATAAGAACACAGATCATGCCGTATAGCTAGCTGGAGACGATGTCACCTGGGGCTAAAGTACAGAAACATTCATTCTAAACTAGGACTGCCATATTATGTTATGTTGGCAAACAATCTTTACTACAAAGTACTGTTGCTGAATATCTCACGTTGTGAGATTTAAAAATAGTAATTTTCCAAATAAAAGTACCCTGTTGTTGATGTTGAAATTCCAATGAAGGGACCTTGGATCTAGGTTAGAAACCGATTCTTTCTCTCTTGGCAAGAAATCTTGAAATAGACCAAATAATGACATACATACATACAAACAAATATACCTTATTGTTGTTGTTGAAATTCCAATGAAGGAACCTTGAATCTAGGTTAGAAACCTGTTCTTTTTCTATTGGCAAGAAATCTTGAAATAAACTGAATAATGACATTCATACGTTTGAATTTAACCCAATTTCAGAAGCTTTCGTAGTAATATTTCGTGGAGTTCTATATACGATATAATTTTACTAACTAATGTTTTGCTTCCTAGTTTTGTTTTGTGTTCTGTGTTAAAACATCCTGTAATGGCTGATTGTCAAAGCATTGTCAGCCGACTAGAAAGCGTTATGGCTGTGTGTCCGAAGCAACGGTTTAGCTCAAACTTTATAGTTTACAACTTCTATGCTTACATCAAAATGTTACATTGGTTGTTTTGCTGATGAGTGACTTCATTTGGATGAGGTTTCTAATTCTGATTAATATGGAATTAATCATAAAGTAATTTTAAATCCAGCGATAACGATTCCAGATTAATCATAAAAGGCTGTTAATGGAATAAAATATAAATGATCATTCATAAGAGAAACTATTTGAGTCAAACACACTCATGTTTTCAATGAAACATCTATCTATCTACATTATTTACATTTGACGGATATTTGTCCTCATCTTGTTTGTTGTCTTCTACTATAGCCCCAGGTCAACCAATGATATGTGAGTGAATTTATTTGACGGAAACTGGGAAATCTCATCATTTACATACGTATACATACAAATATCTTGTAGTGACGACCTATAGCAGACGACATTTCCAGAGTTTTATCCACGCATGCGCAGGGACTAGTTCCGGAAGGAATACAGGAAGAGTCTCATGCGCATGCGTAGTCATCGATATCCAAACGTTCCCGCTTCTTTCACCCTCTTTCTCGCTGGCCGACGAAGGGCCTGGACGTCGCAGCAGCCTCTCTCCAACAACCCAACTCTGGAGCTACACAAATAACCACGCAACTTCATTGACGGCGTCTCAGTAACCAAAGGGCGAAGTGCTGCCGAATTCTATTGTAATAAATATTGTTGTGTTGATAGTTTAGAATCTGCGTTCCGTTGTTTCTTCAAGAAATTTAATGTACGGAAGCGGAGTACACCTAATGGTGTATAACCACTTCCCTACAATCTCATTCAGTAGCTTCTCAGAAGAGTTCATAGTGTCAAGAACATGTGAGGCCGCGAGGAACGGAGATTCCTGTGACACAAAAGTAGCAGGTGTTGGTATTGAAGTTGGTACAGGTAGGAAGCGGAATGCTGCAAATAGCAGAGGAACAGTCGAGGCAGAGGGCTCTAGTCAGAACTGTGGCGATAGCGCACTCAGACCTGGATAATTTCAAAAAACCACCAGATTGGAAGCACCAAAGGAAAGAGCGACAGCATCTCCTCCAAGGAAAAGTCCGCACAAGTGTAGAAGAAGCAAGGGCGGGCAGGATGATGAGACTCAGCCAACAAGAGACCCGGACCAGCCGGCCCAACATATAGCAGTGGAAAATTACCTAGTCGAGTCTCCGGTGGACTGGCATCCAGCATATCAAATTTCCAATCTAGGTTGTCTACAACACTATATCGAGTCTCACAAACCTTCACACTTGGAGCTGGAGTGAAACACTATCCTGTTCCGTATGTACAAAAAAAAAGAAAAAAAAAAAGAGGTGATCCCCTCAATATCTTCTCAACAGCTGCCCCAGAGCCTTAGCTGATGGCCGCTACCGCTGGCAGCATGACAAGGTGTTCAGGGCGGTTGAGGATGTAATATCGACAGCTATTCATCCAGTTGATACCACCCCAGGAAAGAGGCCATAACTTTTTTTCAGAGTTGGAGAGAAATCCAGTTTACAGACGCTCCAACGATAATCGTACCTACTTTCCATAGCCGCAGACTGGCAGGTAAGAATGGTTCTCGTGGAACAGTTAAAGTTCCCAAATCACATAGTATCAACAACACTCCGACCAGACATAGCAATCTTCTCAAATTCCACCAAACAGGTGATCATGTGGGAACCGACCGTTCCTTTATAGGAACACATGGAGGAGGCTCATGAGATGAAGCTTGCCGAATACCAAGAGCTGGTAGAGAGTAATTCAGGAATCGGGTCTGGGAAACACGTTGCGAGGCACTAGAAGTGGCCTGTTGAGATTTTGTGCGGCGAAGCTCTGACTGGGTTTGGAGTTACTAGTGTAGCAAAGAAGAGAACTATAAATTTCATCACTGAAGCTGCAGAGAAGGCCATTAGGTGGTTTTGGGATTAAGATTAACCTGTGGGTTGGTTCTGTAGTAACGTCGTGCGCATGCGTAGTCTCACGCATGCGTGGAATTAAACAACCAAGCATTCCCGCTTCTATTCTATCTCTTTCTCGGTCGGCCGGCCATGAGCATGGACGTGTCAAGCAGTGTCCTCAACATTCCAACTCTGGAGACAGTCTCTTTCATGCTGGCCAGCGATCGAGCATGGACGTGTTTAGCTGTCTCTCTTCATCTTTCGAACTTACGCTCGACAGCTCGCTTACATCTACATAACAACGTCCCAACAACTATACTCACACACACAGAAGCAGTAGCAACAAACAAGAGCTAAAGATGTATATATTTACCACCTGAATAAATGTTGTTTAAGCTGATAGTCTGGAAATCAGCGTTCCGTTATATTCTCTAATTTTATATAGGAAAGTCAGGTATACATCTAATGATGTATAACCAACTTTCCTATAGTTCTATTGCGATGCAAGATGGGACTTGATCATCCCTAGCTGGGTCAACTTAGAAAGGGGATCTGATGTTAAAAGTGCCGAAACTCCCAGAGACTCCAGAAACATCAATGACGATGCATCCCATCTCAAAACTATATGTATATATGCCTATGTGTATGTGTGTGTGTCTTCTTTGTGTTTGTTGGCTCACCGCTTGACAACCTGGTGTTGGCTTGTTCACACCCGTTGCGGCAGTTCGGCAAAAGATATCGATAGAATAAACACTAGACTTAAGAAATAAATCACGTGGCCGACTTAGGCGACTAATAGGCGGCGCTCCAGTATGATTGGTGTCCAATGACTCAAATAAGTGAAAGATCAAGGGTGACAGATATAAAAGAAAAAAATATTTTCGAAAAAGTAAAAACCAGAAAACTTCGGGAAGGGACAGTGACCTCCCCACAATACCCCACATTTTTTTTTATCGCATAATGGTTATCAACGATGCTTAAAACATTCACATCTGAAGAAATCACGGTTGTCGGCTTGTTACATAAATTTCGACTCAGTTCTTTTGGAATTCCTTATTTTTTAGTCACGATCGATAATCAAATGTATTCCAACCGTGATCGTCATGTCTTCCAAGCGTAGTATTCTAACCCCAACCCCGGCTTCGTTATTCCAATATGTCCTTCGTTTTATCAAACTGTAGAAATAGTAATTTGAAGCAGACTTGCCTACTGTTTCTAGCAGGGCGAGCGACCACAGGGAGCCTTCCTCGTTGACTCAATTCCAAATATCATTTTTGTTTACATGTTGAATTGTACACGCTCACATACACACACACACACTCACAGAATCTGTCACATCTACATACACACACAGAATCTGTCACATCTGCACAAACACACACAGTATCTGTCACATCTACACACACACACACACACACAAATAAGATTCTTTTTGTTACACACACACAGAGTCTGTCACTTATATGCACATGCAAACACAGGTAATCTCACACACACAAACTCTCTCTCCTTCTCTCTCTCTTCTCTTATGCACATACACACAAATTCCTTCGTTCTTCCATTCTTTCTCTCTCTTTCTCACACACACACATACACATGTACACAGACATGCATACACTCAGGTAAACACATTAACTCCCAACCTTCCTCTCACTCCCTTACACCCCCCCCCAGTCTTCTCCATCTGTCGCGGCTAAGGGCCAGAGTTTAGGGCTTTCCGTTAATGATCTCTGTCCCACTTCATTCTTTGATGTCATCCAACTATATTTCCATTTGTCTGTCATTATTTCTTCTTCTCTCCACAGTTCTTCGAAGAATGATCTTAGCCGTTATCCTTCCTCACGCGATTATCCTGTATGCGTGTGTATGTGTATGTATGTGTATGTGTGTGTGCGTGTATTTCTATATGCGTATGTATGTATGTGTGTGTGTGTGTGTGTGGTGGAGGTGCGAGTATGTGATTGAGGGAAAAAAAAAACTAATTTAAAACAAGCGAAATCAGAAATTTATCAAAGAAAGGAGTAAAGGAGTGCATTTCATTTCGTAAAGTCTAATTCATCACACACAATGTACATATGTGTATATATATATATATATATATATATATATACACATTTTTACATGCACATGCATATATGATTGTGATTATATATATGTATGTATATACATACAAAATTGGTTATGAAACACGTGTAATCTTTTTATTATATTTATCTTATGATATTTACTTTACTTTATATTATACTCATTTATTGTGCTTTTAATTATTAATTTTTCTATATGTGATAGTGGATTTTCATCGATGAGTTCTTGAAAATTGGTTATTTTCCCTAAAACTACATATGTAT
This sequence comes from Octopus bimaculoides, assembly GCF_001194135.2. Lineage (NCBI taxonomy): Eukaryota > Metazoa > Mollusca > Cephalopoda > Octopoda > Octopodidae > Octopus > Octopus bimaculoides. The sequence continues at coordinate 90,467,370 of NC_068989.1, forward strand.
GTATATATATATATATATATATATATGTATACACACACACATATATATACATCTATATGTGTGTGTGTGTGGTTATGTGTACGCGCGCGTGTGTATTTATATATTACGTGTGTGTATATCTATTCTTCCAGATATTTGAAACTTACATATATATATATATATATACACACACATACATACATGCATATATATATATATATATATGTATATATATATATGTATATGTATGTATAT
>NC_068989.1:90468179-90470351 GCF_001194135.2 Octopus bimaculoides
ATATATATATATATATATATATATATATATATATATATATATATACAATAATAATATTAGGGATAAAATCCAAAATTACAGGTAAAAACTCAATTAAAATCAATTTATTAAAAATCAAAATTAAATTAAGTTTCACAGTATAACATATATATACACATACACACGTACACAGACATATATGTTTGTATATATGTGTATATGCGTGTATGTGTACACGTCTATACTGAGATATGTATGTGAAATTATATATACATACACATCTATATATCTATCTGTCTGTCTAATCTATCTATCTATCGATGTATGTTTCATATACACACCCATGTAGGTGGTCGAGGGCACTTGTTATATACCAACCTTCAGTATATGTCTACGTACATGGACACTGTAATCATACTTCTACGCACACATACACCTATATATACACACACGCATATAAACACTCGCTGTCACTCTATATACGCACATGTATCCATACGGAACTATCACCATTTGTCATAGAATCTTTGGTCTCGTTACGATCAGAGTTCAAATCTTGAGCAAGTCGATATTGTCCTTGAGGGTGTATAAAATACATACCAATAATATATTGATCAATTCAACATCCTGTGCCAGTCATGGGAAAAACTGCGGCCCGCTGGATTTTCAGACTGGCACGCCTATGTGCGGCTCGCCTGATGAGGAACCATGTCTGATGCGGCCCGCTTCTCAAAAAAGGTTCCCCTTGCTGGGCCTTATAACCCTTTCACTATAACTTTGAAGCTTTGCGGTTGTTTAGCTTCAATCAGGCAGATATTTAATTAAAGGCATTCCAGATTTGACCAACGGTTCTTCCTTGTTTTTTTAAAGACAATAAAGTATAATCTAGAAGAGATTCGTTTACTATTTCTAGCAAGTCGGGCGACCACGTAGAGTCCTTCCCTGTTGCTTGTTGACGATTTGCTGTCTTCTATTAATTAGACATTCTCTTTACTCGACGAAGGAGCAACCTCTCTACCTGGCTGCTCTATCTGCTAGAACCAACAGCCAAGTTCCCCTCAAATCACATCGTACCGTCTTAGAAAAAGGTCACATCGGATTTAGCAATGTTGTCTTAGATTCTTTGCATGAGGTGGTCAAGGCTGGAGCGCCTTTGATCCTATGTCTGCTGAATCATGGCTGAGTAACACTAGTGACCTACTGTAATTCTTATTTATAATGTATGTTATCTCTTTCGTCACCTTTATGGCAAGAGAAATATTCATAATCGTTTCCTTATTAATGTTATTCTGTTCACCTTTCACCCATGTGGTGCCAGAGTTCAACAGAACAAATATCATTGGAAAACTGTTATCGATTAATTTTATTTATCTCTTCGTGCTCCCTAAATGTTATTTAATTTCAATTCGACTCTGATCAAAGAGTCGTCCAAAATAATCTTAATATGTCCTTCACATTTATATATATATATATATATATAAAGATAGAAGTGTAATTTGAGGGAGATTTGGCTGCTATTTCTACCTAGCAGGCTGAGCCACAAAGTAAGCTCATCTCCTTATGGTGCTGTTTGATAAAAGTAAACATCAGAACGTCACACTTGAATGCCAAATAATTTGGCTTCATTTCCTGGTTGTTTGTTGCTGTTTCTGTTTATTCAGGGGAAGATGGCAATTCTAATAACCCTTGCTTAAGGGTGGAGGTGGGGGGGGGGGATATGCCCCCGTCTAAAAAAAAAAATCACATCCCCCCACCAAAACAAAACTTGTTTAATCATATTATTACCCTTAATCATGTTATTGTAATTAGCAAAACCATTCTTTATTAAAAAAAAAAATTGTGTGAGAAATATTCTGTACATTATAAGGCATGATTGTTTTTGTTACGTGGGAAAAAAAAAAATATTATGCCTTACACGCTTGTTTGTTTTATCTTTCTTCCCCGTAAAAAAAAAAAAAAAAAGTTAACTTTGCAAAAAAGCAAACAATGCCTTATTGTTGACTGTATTTAATATTGGACGCTATTGTTAATGGTTACCCTAACGTTATTCTGTGAGTTGCCAACGTGTCCGTTCATATTGGCTGCCCGTCTTTTCTTGGTTGTCACCTTTTCGTTTTAACAAGGAAATAGTGTTTTCGCTGTTGGTGTTTACCTTAAAGCAAGCCCCACTCGAAGACAAAAAAAAAAAAAAAA
>NC_068989.1:90471030-90473796 GCF_001194135.2 Octopus bimaculoides
AATCCTTATCGCCACTCCAACAACTAATTTTTATTATAGCTTTTTTTAATTAACAAAAAAATCTTGCTGGTGAAAAGATCAATGGGGGGCGGGGGAAAATTCCGAGGCTTCCACCTCACCCCACCCCATTTTTCGGATCCCCAAAAAGGTTTTGCAGCTTATTAGGAGGTCAGGGTACTTGATTCTACGCAAAAAACCCGAGTTTTTTTTTTTTTTCTTATTGCGAGTGTTACTCAAAAAATTTACCGGAACCATTAAAGATGAGAGAGACGAAGCCGACGAGAGGAAAAGTTTATCTGGAACCGTGGGCGGTAATTAGTTGTGGGTGAGGGTGGTGCGCGGTACTACTCTGGTATCTCCCGCCATCAAATGTATCTGGTGTGCTTTTCGGGAATAAATAGGAAGACGCTCACTACACGCTTGTGGATGATAAGATGGTATGTGTGGTGTCAGGTCTTCCTCTGTTTTGGGGGTTCTTAACTCGAAGAATTCTAGTAATATTCTGTAGTGTATTGTTAGTATTAGACAATTGCGTTGGAACAATATGGATTTAACCATTCACACAGACGCGCGCGTGTGTGTCTTTCTCTCTTTCTTGTTTCAGTCTCATTGGACTGCGACCATACTAGGGCACTGCTACCTTGAAGTGTTTTTAGTCGAACAAATCTACCCCAGTACTTATTTTTTTAAGTCTGAAATTTATTCTATCGTGTATCGTTGCCGAACTGCTAAGTTACGTAATATAAACAAACCAACACCTGTTGACGAGCGATGTCTGATTGGGGTGGGTGGGTGGATAAATGTAATCCTTTCTACTCTAGGCACAAGACCTGAAATTCTGGGGGGGGGGGGAGGTCGATTTGATCGACCTCAGTACGCAACTGGTACTTAATTTATCGACCCCGAAAGGATAAAAGGCAAAGTCGACCTCGGCGGTTTTCGAACTCAGAACGTGAAGACGGACGAAATACCGCTAAGCGCTTTGTCCGGCGCGCTAACCTTTCTGCCAGCTCAACATATCTATCCATCCATGGTGCGTGTGTAAATTTCTTTTTGACTCTTCGCACGTACACGTTCTTTCACTGGTTCTTGTCTTTGAGTGCAACCATGCCAGAGATCCTTCATCTGTATTTTATTTTTCTTTTGCGGTCGATCACTTCAATCCAATTTCTTATTTTAGTCTACTATTCATTTTATCCGTTCCTATTTTTCCTAAATGGGTTAAATCATCTGAAATGGTTGTCAAACACCTAATACGGGAGAGAGATTGGGCCGAACCCGAATACACGTGGTTTTGATGCGATGGTCTTAACCGCAAAGTAATGCTTGCTGATATCTATGTGTGCATGTGACAACACCCGTGTTGTTTGTATCACATCCTCTGTGTGTGTGTGATATATATCCAATTCGTTCTGTATATCTCGTCAATGTATCATATATCCGAAAAAGAACATTCTAAAGCAGAGGTCGCCAAACTTTTTCTACCATCAAACCCCTTTGGTCACTTTTCCTTCCGCATCGGCCACCCTCCTCATTTAAAATATCTTAATACCCTACCTTACCGTACCATATCTTAAATGCGTACCGGGTACTGATGCTGGCAATTAAAATATTAGCTAAAATATACATGTACGACAAATTAAGAAATTCTATCGACGATGACACACTTTTTACATTTAAAACTACGTGGACGAGTCTACAGTATTAAACTTTGAATTTTTATGAAATTGTTTCCACGGTTAAAAGATGTGAAAAACGCATCATATTGCAGGAATATCTTTCATTGAAATTGACATCATTGAGAGGGATGGGCATGGCGCTGACTAGGTATTCCAAGCAATTCATCTGGGTGAGCTGGTCTTTCGTACGCCGACCCCTTGGCTATCATCAAGCCCCTGTAATTCCTCGCCAACCCCCTAGAGCAGTAATGTATTAAAAGTAATTAATTTAATGTCCAGTCATATAGTGACCAATGGTTTCGCATCCACGGAGGCCTTAGCCTCGCGGACATCTCGCCAGACACTAAAGTCGAAGACAGACACATATATATATATATATATATATATATATATATATATTATGGTATTTTTTTTATAAGCTTAAAGCAATCACCGTACAAATGGCCAAGGAAAATGACCATTTTCCATAGTCATTTATTTGCACGGTGGTCGCTTTAAGCTTATAAAAAATACCATTATTATTATTTACAGAATTGTAAAACTTGGCACCGCTTAGCAAAACCATTCACACCGAAATATATATACATAAATATATGCATGCACATATATAAACAAATGAGTTAAATACGCAAACAACGAGAGAGCAAAAAGGACAAGTAAAACAACGACCCCTTCATCAGTTGTCGGCTCGAACCAAATATCAAGCAAACTTGGGACCGGAAGTGGCTCGAATTTCTGGGTTTTTCGGTTTCTTGGAGACATTCTAAATATACACTTAAAAATATAAAATAAATTATTAAGAGTAAAGAATTGATAGAAATTTCTAAAGCATGGTCTGTTCGATATTTATCAGTCCACTGAAGATTCCTAGAATCTGTTGTACTGTACCATGTATCCTGTATAATGTCTACAGGAACCTGTGAATTGTGATATTTTAAAGGTTGTTAGGGTGAAAGCTATAGGCGCAGGTGTGTCTATGTGGTTAAAAAGCGGTTTTGTTTCCTATTTGGTGACGTCCTGTACCCATACATGCATGTGTGTGTGTGTGTATATATATATATATATATATATATATATATATATATAT
>NC_068989.1:90474326-90481194 GCF_001194135.2 Octopus bimaculoides
AAATTTCTAAAGCATGGTCTGTTCGATATTTATCAGTCCACTGAAGATTCCTAGAATCTGTTGTACTGTACCATGTATCCTGTATAATGTCTACAGGAACCTGTGAATTGTGATATTTTAAAGGTTGTTAGGGTGAAAGCTATAGGCGCAGGTGTGTCTATGTGGTTAAAAAGCGGTTTTGTTTCCTATTTGGTGACGTCCTGTACCCATACATGCATGTGTGTGTGTGTGTATACATATAAATATATTCTTTTCAGCTCTAGGCACAAGGCTCGAAATTTTTGGGGAGGGAGCCTGTTGATTAGATCGACTTCAGTATGCAACTGGTACTTAATTTATCGACCTCCGAAAGGATGAAAGGCAAAGTCGACCTCGGCGGCATTTGAACTCGAAATACCACTAAGCATTTCGCCCGGCGTACTAACATTTCTGCCACCTCGCTGCCTTGTTTGTGTGTGCGTGTGTGTGTATGTATATATATACTGAGACAGTATGGTCGTGGCTGGAAGGCCTTGTTCTGTTGACTCCAAGTTGACCCCCCCAGCGACCCACCCTCCGTCACATGATAACATCTAAAACATTAACGAGACGGACAGACATGCTTTCTGAAGATGACATTTTCAGCTGACCTCTCAGCATCCGGTCATTTGATCTTTTCACTTCGAGAAGACGAGGCTTAACCTTTGATGAATAATTAATTGGACAGTCTGCCGCCAGTTGCTTGGTATGGCCAGCTTCTGCTGCTAGTATGTGTGTGTGTTGATATCGATATGTATATTGTATATTGTCAGTTTAGATATCGTTTGTCACACACATGCACCAAAATGGCATACGTCACACTAGTTTATGACTGCTTTTCTCTTTCTCTCTCTCTCTCTCTCTCCACACGTACACCTTTGTTTAAATTTTCAAACGCAAATCGATGCTGTGTGTGTTTTGTATTCTTTAATGGCTGCAGCTATAAGACTACGTCCCTGCTGGGGCAACACCTTCAAGACTTTTGGTCGATAATATTGACCTCAGCACTCAGTTCAGTCTTATACATACATTATCGATCTTTGAAGAATGACTAAGATGGCTTTTTTTTAAATTTTTTTTTTTTTTTACTTTTTGACAAAAAGGGGGATGCAACTCGCCATACCGGTTTATACTGGTACACACACACACACACACACACACACACACACACAAGTGACGGTGTTTCGAAGTGTAGAGACGTTTCTCAAATTCCACACAGCATATTGGTCAGTGCGACATTAGCTGAAGACACTTGGTCAAGATGTCACGCCGTGGACTTGACACATGGTTCCACAAAGTCGCCAACTGATCTTCTTAAGCATCTCAGCTGTACTGCCTCTTCTATGGCTGTTTACTTTCTACTTGTTTCAGTCATTGGACTGCGGCCATGCTGGGGCACCGCATTGAAGAGCTTAGTCGAACGAATTGACCCCCCCCCCCAGGATTTATTCTATTTCTTAAAATTTGGCATTTATACCAGTGGTCACTTTTGCTGAATTAAGTTTCAGGGACATAAACAAACCAACACCGGTTGTCAAGCGAGAGTGGGGATACAAAGACACTCGCAAACATATAAGTACATATCCACACACACACACACACACACACATGACGGGCTTCTACATAGTTTCTGTCTATCAAATTTACTTGTAAGGCATTGGTCAGTCCAGAGCTAGAGTAGTAGACACTTGCCCAAGGTACCATGTACTGGGATTGAGGTTTGATCATTCATTTAATCTTATGTCTGTTTTGTTTTTCATGTCAGCATGGGTTAGATGAATATATTATTGAGGAATTGGAATTCCTGTTGCAAAGCCAGTGAACAAAATATCACAACAATGTCACCTCTTGTAGCTGAGTAATTTTCAGACATTCCATCATTTTTTTAGCATCCAATTTTCCATACTCGCATAGGTAGGACTGATTGCATTGAGGCAGATTTTCTGCATCCAAATGGCCAGACATGTTTTCATGGAATGTTGGAAATGTATGACAATTGTTTACAAATATCATATGATGTCAATATAAGAAGACATTTGCTGAAAATGTTACGCAGTAGATTAGAACCTAGAACCATATGATTGTGAAACTACTTCACACAACAACATCTATACCCATTTGCAAAATGAAAACTAAACGTAATCCTTAGTAAATCTGAAGGTGGGGCTCTAACTGTCCTTCATATGTCCTCCAAGACTGATGGAATTTAATACAATTTATGTTCAGCTTGCACATCTACGATGTATAAATGTAAATGTATTATCTCTTAAGCCTAAAGTGGGTCCTTTGGGAGCAGGTACTCTTATCTCCTGTTTTAAGGTGTAGAACATTTGTAACAAATCTCTTCCTTGAGATAAGAGCTAAGTCTGCTGCTAGATAACAGTCCCAGATGATTCCAGTCCCTGTGTAACTGACTGTGAGCTAATCTGAGGCACATCAGGTTGAATAAAGCATCTTTCTCTAAAACACAGCGTGAAGCCATTGCCGCAAGTTGCTAATCAATGCCCCCAACCGGATACAAGCCATCACCAGTTGATGATTCAAAACAACTCTTGTTGTTGTTTAAACATGGGTCAGTTTTCATCAAGCAGACTTGCCACCAAAGATGCTTCAACTGTGATTATCTGATCTTTTATTCAGGCATAGTGTATCTAGAACTACATTATCCAATGTGCCCTGTCCTTTTTTCTTTCTTTTTTACTATTATGATAGGTGCAGGTGAGGCTGTCAGGTGAGAAGTTTGCTTTCCAATCACATGGTTCCAGGTTCAGTCCCACTGCATGGTGCCTTGGGCAACTGTTGTCTACTATATCCTCAGGCTGACCAAAGGCTTGTGAGTGGATATGGTTGGTGGAAACTGAAAGAAGCCTGTCATATGTGTGTGCAAACTAATGATTCTTCCAACTCACTGCTGTAATAATAATAGTCTACTATAATAATACTCTTGTGTATTTTTCCGTCACAACATATGAATGAGAAAGGAAAGGGTGATAGACGAATAAGGAAGGCAGGGGGGATGGCAAACTTGTAGTGGGATGATGGAAGTTCTATGGTGAAACAAACTGTGAGTGTGTGTGTGCGTGTGTGTGTATATGTAAATGGGAGGCATGTGAATGTTTGTGTGTGTGTGTGTGTGTGCAATGGAAGTGGGATGGTGAACATTCAATGATGAAAAGAAAGATCAAACAGTGTTTCAACTCTGTGTGAGTATATGTCTGTGTGTGTGAGTGTGTACAAGGGAAGTATGTGAATGTTTGTGTGTGTGATTATTATGTACCTTATTTTGTACCTTATTTATATATAAAATACTACGATTAGCCATCATTTTTGATGTTACGGGGTCAGCTGGTAATAATAATAATCCTTTCTACTGAAGGTACAAGGCCTGAAATTTTCAGGTGAGGAGGGGCTAGTTGATTACACTGACATCAGTGCTCCACTGATAATAATTCTATTGACCCTGAAATGATGTAGGGTAAAGTTAAGCTTGGAGGAGTTTGAACTCAAAATGGAAAGAGCCTGTGGAAATGCCATGATGCATAATGTCTGATAAAGACACTGCCAACATAATAATAATAATAAGACCTGCTGTGACCCTAGGGTCAAGAGATGACCTCGGTTCAGCAGAAGATAACGGACCATATTTTATAAAATAATAATAATAATAATAATAATAATAATGGTTTCAATTTTTACTGCAAGGGCAGCAATTTTGGGGGAGGGGATGAGTTGATTATGCTGACCCCAGTGTCCAACTGGTACTTATTTTATCGACCCTGAAAGATCGAAAGGTAAAGTCGACCTTGGCAGAATTTGAACTCAGAATGTAGTGACAATTTTGGGAGAGGGGTAAGTCAATTACATTGACCCTCAGTGTTCAACTGGTACTTATTTCATTGACCCTGAAAGAACGAAAGGTAAAGTCGACCGTGGCAGAATTTGAACTCAGAATGTATTGACAATTTTAGGAGAGGGGTAAGTCAATTACGTTGACCCTCAGTGTTCAACTGGTACTTATTTTATTGACCCCAAAAGGATGAAAGGCAAAGTCGACCTTGGCGGAATTTGAACTCAGGATGTAGCTAAGCATTTCGTCCAGTGTGCTAATGATTCTGCCTTAATAATAATAATAATAATAATAATAATAATAATGATAATAATAATAGCTCTTACCATCATCATCTGATAGCACATCAATGTTGTTTAGCCATCAGTCGTCCCTCACTGAGCTGATGGCTAGCTATGGGAAACAGGTAGTTTGGTTGAACAACTCAGTGCAAACCAGAGGCTGACAGTGAAATTATAATCACCTCTCTTAATTGTCTTATGTAATCTGTCTTAATTAACCAAACGGTTGCCGTTCAGCCTGTGTTCGTTGATGATTTTTTTTTTTAATCTGATTTCAGTATGTAAAGATACACTCGGAAACTAATCAGTCAGAAATTAAACCTCTTAATTGACTTACATTCGTGTATTTGACTGAGAGAAAAACAAATTAAAAAATATACTGAGCTGAAACACTTCTACAGAGTTAAGGTTTTGAAGCTAAACGTTCTGAGTTCAAATCTGGCTTTGGTTGATTTTGTTTCACCCTTTTATTTTGAGGATAGAAAAGATATAGTCGAGGTCAACTTAGTCTTTCATCATCATCATCATCATCATATCATTTAATGTCGGTTTTCCATGGGATGGTTTGACAGGAGCTGGCAAGGCTAGGGGCTGCACCAGGCCCCATTGTTTTGGCAAGGTTTCTACAGCTGGATGCCTTTCCTAATGCCAACCACTTTACAGAGTGAACTGGGTACGTTTTCCATGGTACCAGCACCAGTGCTTTTTACATGCCATCACCAGCACTGACAGGGTCACCAAGTACCTTGCAAAACAAAAAAACCCTCGACTAGAAGTGGGAGTAGTATTGAGGGAGTGTGGCTTTGAGAGATTTAAGTTCCAGTTAAATGGTGGGGATTGATTCTATGACGAATTTCAGGCTTTTTGTACTCTCTTCAGCACCAGATACCAAGCAAAGCAACTCTAAACTGACTGGGAGACTTAGCTTCCTCTTTAGAAATAAGTAAAAATTATCTACCAATTGTGCTCTTCGACCACCAAGCTGGAGCAAAAATATATGAGCGGAATGTGAAGCAGTTAAAATATATTTGGGACATTTTTGACTTGTAAAAAGGCATATACATACAAAATGGATGTTAAACGATGATGGTGATGAAAACACTTTATTTAAAATTTTTATTTTATTTTTAAAGTAAAAAAAAAAACTGCTGTTTTGTTTTAGATAATTACTTTAAATGAATTATTTTCTGCATTGGTAATGCATCTGAAGCCATCTACTAAATTCACTTACAAAACCCTAGTTCTAGGGCTTTAGTTGAAGGTGCTTAAAGTGAGACTCAAATTGAAACTTTGTGGTTGTGAAGTGAACTTCTTAACTACACAGCCATGCTTAGTTTATTAATGCCTACAGCAACATGAATTAACTATATTTTGGATAGCTTGCTTACCAACCGCATGGTTCTGGGTTCAGTTCCACTGTGTGGCACCTTGGGCAAGTGTCTTCTACTATAGCCTCAGGCCTACCAAAGCCTTGTGAGTGGATTTGGTAGACAGAAACTGAAAGAAGCCTGTCATATATATATATGTATGTGTGTGTGTGTGTGTGCGTGTGTGTATTTGTGTGTCTGTTGGTCCCCCCCCCCCACATCACTTGACAACTGATGTTGGTGTGTTTACATCCCCGCAACTTAGCAGTTCGGTAAAAAAGAGATTGATAGAATAAGTACTAGGCTAACAAAGAATATGTCCTAGGGTCTATTTGTTCGACGTAAGGTGGTGCCCCAGCATGGCTGCAGTCAAATGACAAACAAATACAAGAATAAAAGAAAGGAATTATAAAAGATGCTACCAATTTTGATTTGGTTTGATAATCTTGCTTCCTTCAGAATTGTTGCATCCTGACTAGCACCTGCGCTGGTGCCACCTAAAGAGCATCCATGTTGGTTCCATGCATAAAACACTCGTGCTGGTGCTACATGAAAAATACCCAGTGCACTCTGTAAATGGCTGGCATTGGGAAGGGCATCCAGCTATAGAAACCTTGTCAAAACAGGCAGTTGGAGCCTGGTGCAGCTCTCTGGCTTGCCAGCTTCTGTCAAACCATCCAACCCATGCCAGCATGGAAAATGGATATTAAATGACGAAGGTGATGAAAACACTTTATTTTATATTTTCATTTTATTATATTTTTGAAGTAAAAGAAACACTGTTTTGTCTTAGGTACTTACTTAAAATGAATTGTTTTCTGCATTGGTAATGTGTTTGAAGCCAAACCTTGGGAAACCTTAGCCCTAAATGGGTTCACTGCTGAGTGCTGCAAGGCAGGAATGAGAGTTAGTGCTGCGAAGACTGAGACATTGGTCCTTTCAAGAAACTCTACCCAGTGCAGTCAGCATGAGACAAGCTGAGAAATCTTAACCATTTCAATACCAACCTGGCTGAAACCAATTCTGGCTCTGAGTACAAATGTCTTGTTTTCATAAGTTCTGAATTAAAATCTTCCACCAACGTTTAGTCACAATTTATGTTCCTAACACCAGTTTAATGATCATCATCATCATCATCATCATCGTTTAACGTCTGCTTTCCATGCTAGCATGGGTTGGACGATTTGACTGAGGACTGGTGAAACCGGATGGCAACATCAGGCTCCAGTCTGATTTGGCAGAGTTTCTACAGCTGGATGCCCTTCCTAACGCCAACCACTCAGAGAGTGTAGTGGGTGCTTTTACGTGTCACCCGCACGAAAACGGCCACGCTCGAAATGGTGTCTTTTATGTGC
>NC_068989.1:90481636-90483008 GCF_001194135.2 Octopus bimaculoides
ATACTTACTCTGACGGGTATTCACATTGACATTACACATCCAACGGAGCATACTGGCTTCATTCCTTGCGAGCTTACGTATGTCCTCAGCAGTTACAGCCCATGTTTCACTGCCATGTAGCATGGTTGTTCGTACGCATGCGTCATACAGTCTGCCTTTTACTCTGAGTGAGAGTCCCTTTGTCGCCAGCAGGGGTAAGAGCTCTCTAAACTTTGCCCAGGCTATTCTTATTCTAGCAGCTACACTTTCAGCGCACCCACCCCCACTACTAACTTGGTCGCCCAGATAGCGGAAGCTATCGACTACCTCTAGTTTTTCACCCTTAACGGAGTTATTTTACTAAATTCTTTGTTATATTTAAAATTAATTGGAAGAAACACAGAGCATCTCAACAGAAATGTGGTAACAAAAGGGTTAACAAATGATTAATTTAAGCAAACTTCTCAACCACACAATTCTGCATGTGTCTGTAGTCATGCATATTTACCATCCATCACACACACATACACACTGTCTGTCTGTCTCTCTATCACAAACTCACATTTGTATAGTTTCTTGCTCTAAATCTTTTCACAATGTTATTAGGAACAACTAGGATAGGCACCTGAACATCTCATTAAATGCATTTCCTGAAGTAAAAATAAATCAGTGATTGAGATGTGTTTATTTGTATGTGTGTGTATGTGAGTGTGTGTGTATATATATATATACACACACACACACACACACACACACACACACACTCACACATATATATTTATGTTTATTTTTATGTTGTTCTAATAAAAACAATTTTACATTAATCTGGTGGGGTTATTCCATACCTTTGTAGAGTACAAGTCGATGTTTATATAAGAATATTGTTGACGATGACTTTGAAGTTTCGATCAGTTAAGCTATCATCAGACTGTAGCCCAGCAATGAGAATATATATATATATATATATATATCCCACCCTTTCCCTATTCTTTTCCTCTCCCCTTCACCGTTCTCTCCCTCTCTCTCTCTCTCTCTCTCACTCTTCCTCCTTGACTCTCTCGTTGCTCACATGTGACCAACGGCTATCCATTTTTCTTTCTTCCTCTTCCTTCCTAAAGACAAGACAGGATTTGCAGTTGCTTTCGGACAATTCATGAAGCACCCATTTTCCAAGTTTAGGAATCTTTCCAAGTTGTTGAAGATGATGATGAACAGTTGTATGGTTAGAACTAAGCTTTATTGCCAATTCTTCAACTGATAATGCAGGATTTTCTTCAAGTAATGCCTCAAGGAGCTTATCATCAAACTCAACTGGACGTCCTGTTCGATCTTCATCTTCAAGGCTGAAATCTCCACTTCTGAATTTTGCAAACCTGAGACTATAGTCTCAGAT
>NC_068989.1:90483303-90485366 GCF_001194135.2 Octopus bimaculoides
GCAATAAGCATCATTCATGCGTGGGTCGTTGCCAGTGCCACTTGACTGGCTCCCCGTGCTGGTGGCATGTAAAAAGCACCAGCTGAACATGATTGATGCCAACCCTCCCTGCCCCGACTGGCTCCTGTGCCAGTAGTATGTAAAAAACACCATCCAAATGTGGCTGATGCCAGTGCCGCCTGGCTGGCTCTTGTGCTGGTGGCACGCAATAAGCACCATTCATGTGTGGCGTTAGGAAGGGCATCCAGCTGTAGAAACTCTGCCAAATCAGATTGGAGCCTGGTGCAGCCTCCTTGCTTGCCAGTCCCCAGTCAAACTGTTTAACCTATGCCAGCATGGAAAATGGACATTAAACGATGATGAGGATGATTATGTTAAGGATACATGTATCTGAGATACTCAACCACTTCATGCACTAAGTTGTTGAACTGGTTGCTCAAACAATGGATTCTCATATGCCAAAATCTAGGGTGAGGGTCACTGGGTGTGTGTGTGTGTGTCTGTGCATGCGCATGCGGCACAGTTTTAGCTGTGCAGTGAACAAGCTTGCTCCTTCTTCATGAGGTTTTTTGTTCTCTAGTAGAAGACATTTGCCTAAGGTACTTACCGTGTGGCACCCTAGGCCAGCATCTTCTACTATAGACCTGGGCTGACCAAAGCCTTGTGAGTGGACTTGAAAGACGGAGACTTAAAGAAGCCTGTTGTATATATATATGTAACGTCATCATTTAATGTCCATTTCCCCTGCTCGCTCGGGTTGGACAGTTTGATGGGAGCTGACAAGACTGGAAGCTGCACCAGGCTTCACTGCTGCCCTTTGTATACCCCCTCCTCTGCTCACTCACCCTGTCCATTCCTCTCCACCACTTCATTTATATTCACCCCACAACTGTACCACAAGAGTATGTCCCAACACATCTCCACCACCATCCCTCTCTGTCTTGTTTCCAACAGGGGTAGCCATGTAATCTCCACAGTACAACCCCTATCTCTATTTCCTTATTATACGTTCTAACTCTCATCAACTGGCACAAAACCACCTCTTTCAATACTACTCCCCTTCGCAGTTGAAAGGTCATTGTCTTACAAGGTGACCCCACTGGTGCTTGTGCCATTTGTAAAGCATCCACTACGTTCTGTAAAGTGGTTGGTATTAAGAAGGGCTGTAGAAACCATGCCAAAGCAGATAACAGAGCCTAGTGTGGTCCTGTCGCTTTGCAGCTCCTGTCAAACCATCTAACCCATGCTAGCATGAAGAAACAAACGTTAAAGGATGAAGAAGATGATGATGATGGTGATGGTGGTGGTGATGATATATACACAGGAAAGTAACAGGTAACTCACCACTCATTCATTATGTACCTGTAAATATTTACTTTAGATCAATAGTACACATGTTGAAACAGAAACTGCCACATGTGTTAATGTGTAAGACACTCCAACCAGTCCGCCCCCCCCCCCCTCCTTGCCTCATAACTTGTATGCCACTTGTTTCTTTCTCTTACCTCCCTTACCCCCCTTACCTCTCCTATTCAACTTCATTGATTCTGTGAAGCACTTTGTATTTACTACTCCCACCGCACCCCTCCTTATCAAACAAATACCTGTGTAGGTAGGAGTCCTCTAGCTTGTCTCTACCTGTCTGTCCTGTTACCTGTGCACACACACACACACGTGTGTGTGTGTATGTAGAGTACACACACACTTTCACTTTTATATTCATTTTCACAGTCATACATTTGCACACGTTTCTGTTCAGAGGTGCAGGTGTGGCACTGTAATAAGAAGCTTGCTTCCCAAACACATGGTTCTGGGTTCAGTCCCACTGCATGGCACTCTCTCTCCCTCCCTTCCTCCCCTCTCTATCTTCCCTCTCTCCTTCCTCCCTCTCTCCTTCCTCCCTCTCTCACTCTCACTCTTCCACTTTCCCACTCTTCCTCTCTCCCACTCTTCCCATCTCTCTCTCCCTCTATCTCCCCTATCTCTCCCTATCTCTCCCTCCCTATCTCCCTATCTCCCTCTCCCCTCCCTCCTCTCCTCTTCCCTCTCCTCTTCCCCTCTTC
>NC_068989.1:90485499-90493342 GCF_001194135.2 Octopus bimaculoides
CTCTCTTACATGTGCGCGCGCGCGCATGTGTGTGTTAGTGTGGTTTTGTCTTGATATTGCTTGATTGTCAGATGTTTTCATGGCCAGAATGTTATTCTGTCTCTGAAAAACATGTTTAGAAATAGGTAAGTGTTGGTGACAGGAAGAGCATCTGGATGTAGAAAATCCGCCATAACCCTTTAACACTTAAACTGGTCAGATCTGGCCCAAATGCTTCACCTACTTTGTTTAATCCACTCAGATTTAGGACAGCCCTTTCCAGTTTGTCTTTGCTTTTTCTTTCTTTTCATTTTTTTTTATGAGGCAATGGGGTTTTATTTGAGACGTGGCTGCTATGTCTAGTAGGTTGAGCAGCCACATAGAGGCACTGGCAGGTAATGAGTATTAATTGTTCTGTTCTATGAATGCTTGATTAAGTATTAAAGATGGTTTTTCCCATTGTTTCTTGCTTCTCTCTCTCTCTCCTCATCCTCCCACTCTCCCTCTCTGATTTTCTCCTCCCCCTCTAACCATTGTTTTCTGTATTTCTCTCTTTATCCCTGTTATCTTAATCTTACAGTATCTGTCATTCTTTTCCCCCTCTCCCCCTCTCCCCCTTTAGTGTTGTACTCACCCTAACACTCTATCTCTCACTCATTCTTACTCCCACTTTCACTCTCTCTCTTGTTTTCTGCTGTTACATTCTCTCTGTTAGTCTTCTCCCCCTGCACCCTCTCTCTCTCCCTCTCTGGCATTCTACCAACCCTACCCCTCTTCTTCCCCTCTTTCACTCATTCTTACTGTCTCTATCACTCTTTCCCTCTCCCGCCTCCCTCTCTCCTGTTGCTCACACCCTCTCTCTCTATTGTCACCAATTCACTCTCACTACACCTCTCATTCTTTCTCTGCACCCCCCTTTCTTTCTCATACATCCCAATCCCTCTGACTTCCTTCTCTCTTTTACTATTGTCTCCGCTAATTACTTCTCCCCCCACCTCTTCCTAAATTTCTTCATCCTTCCCCACCTCCCTCACAACTATCAATAGTTACGTTGCCATGGTTTCTTTTACATGTTTCACTTGTTGGGCTGCAGTTACTCTTGGGCAAAGCCTTTGAGGAATTTTAGTTCATCAAGACCTGTTGAGTCAAGTAACACCAAAATCGTAGCTGTGGCCAGTGCCCCCTGACTGGCTCTTGTGCCGGTGGCACATAAAATGCGCCATTTGAACATGGTCGATGCCAGTGTTCCCTGATTGGCTCCTGTGCTGGTGGCATGTAAAAGGCACCATCCAAACATGGTCAATACCACAAGGGGCTAAATATAGAGGGGACAAACAAGGACAGACAAACGGATTAAGTCGATTACATCGACCCCAGTGCGTAACTGGTACTTATTTAATCGACCCCGAAAGGATGAAAGGCAAAGTCGACCTCGGCGGAAATTGAACTCAGAACGTAGCGGCAGACGAAATACTGCTAAGCTTTTCTCGCCCAGCGTGCTAACAGTTCTGCCAGCTCACTGCCTTCCTATCTATCTATGTCTATGTCTGTCTGTCTGTCTATGATGTATGTATGTATCTATATCTACATCTCTGTATGTATGTATGTATCTATCTGTGTGTTTGTGTGTGTACCTAGACAACAGCGTTTTGCACTGTTTCTGTCTACCAAATTTTACTCACAAGTAAGTTTTTGATTCAAGGTGCTGTGCAATGAAATAAATTTCTTAATCACACAGCCATGCTAGTGTGGAGAGTGGTTAATTGTTAATTTCTTTTGTGTTGTTAATCAGTTTATTTTGTTTTTCCAACCATTTATTGACAAACTGGCTTTCGAGAACAATTTCCAATATTCTCATTCACTAAGACGTCCTTACACACTCACACACATTCAATCATACACATATGCACACTATTACACGTACACACACTGCCACACGCACACACTATCACATCTGCACACTCATTCACTCACATACACTCATTCATTCTCTTTCTTCGTTATCTAGACTGCATGGTTGCTCTTTCATTTGTATACACACTTTTTAACACACCCATGCTCATGACAATCAAATATACAATGTCAAATGTACAAAAATGTACACACAGGTATGCGTGCACCTGCGCGCATGTGTGTGTGTCTGCTTGCTCTCACACTTGTACATACTTGCTCTCATACTCCTGTATCATTAACTCTTCAGCATTCACATTACTCTGTCAAACATAATACCTATTGAATCACATTGTTTCGAATTAATCATGCCTTGCCTTGTAGCTTTCAGATTTTGGTGATGTGAATGCTTTATTTTTTACAACGACACTGTAGGATGGTGTAAGAGGCCTGACCTAGTTAGGTTGCACGTAAAACAGGTAGAATATTTGGGCCTGATATGGCTGGTTTTAAATGCTAAAGGGTCTACTAATAAAAGAAATTTTTGGTAAAGTTTTGAACACCCTGTAGTATTATCTTTATTCAAAAGCAGTGAGTTGGTCGAATTAGTATTTAGCATCTGATCCTGGCTATTTACATGTGTTCAAATCCCACTGGGATCAACTTTGCACCTCATCCCTCTGGAGGTTGATATAGTGACAATCACTTTCTGCATCAATTTATTCAACTAACCCCTTTTCTCCACGTTTCTGTCCGTGTGTCTATGTCTGTACAAAATTGTAAGTTGTCCTTGTAACGAAACCTCATCTAATTGCCCCTGTAGCTAACAAAAGAAACCACCACCACCACCACCATCACCATCATTATTATTATTATTATTATTATTGAGCAGAAGCATGGACTCCCTAATACAGACATATAAAGAAACTTGAAACCTTCCATGTGTTGTTTGCGCAATATCTGCAACTTAAAATGGCAAGATAAGATTATCCAATGCTAAAATCTTAGCAAAATGTGTTATTGCCAGTATCCAAAGCATGCTGCTGAGAATTCAGTGCAAGTGGGTAGGAACATGTTGTTTGGATGAAAGATGACTGCATTCTGAAAATTCTTCTGTATGGCCAACGAGTGGAGGGATATTGCGGTAAAGGAAGACCTCTCCTTAGGTATAAAGGATAAAGTGAAGCAGTCACTAAAATCTCTGCAGCTTAACTTGAGATCTTGGGAAAGTCATTGCCGAGATCGATCTGCATAACGTAAAATGTATCATGATGCATCCAAGCAATTTGAGTTGAAGAAAAACAACAATAGAAAAACTATATTCTACAACCAACAGACACACTTGGCCCAATCCCTGGCAAAACTAAAATCATCAATGTCTCTCCATTGTGACTTCATGGCAAAAACCAATCCTGGACTCAAATTACATTCACGCATCCGTTGCAAATAGATGTAGTTTCTTCTATCTTTAAAAGCTGTTCTCTCTCTCTCTCTTTCTCTCTCCTCCTTTTTAACTCCTCCCCTTCTAACACATTCGTTGAAATCGACAGAAGTGACCGTCATTGTTGTTAAGATAATGAGATGACAGAACGAGTAGAAAAGCAGGGAAAATGCTTAGTGGTTGGCGTTAGGGAGGGCATCCAGCTGTAGAAACCTTGCCAGATCAGATGGGAGCCTGGTGCAGCCTTCTGGCTTACTATTCCTCAGTCAAATCATCCAACCCATGCCAGCATGGAAAACGGACATTAAACAATGATAACGATGATGATGATTTATTCAAAAGCAGTAAATTGGTAGAATCTTTAAAAGCTGTTCTCTCTCTCTCTTTCTCTCTCTCTCTCTCTCTTTCTCTCTCTCTCTCTCTCTCTCTCTCTCTGTCTCTCCTTGTTTTTAACTCCTCCTCTGCAAACGCGTGGAAATTGATGGAAGCGACAGTCGTTGTTGTTAAGATGATGAGATGACAGAACGAGTAGAAAAGCAGGGAAAATGCTCGGTGACATTTCTTCCAGCTTTTATATGTTCTGAATGCAAATTCTGCCAGAGTCTGCTTTGCCTTTCATCCTTTCGGTGATGATAGAAGATTAAGTACCAGTTGAGCATTTAGGTCGATGTCACCGACTATCCACCTCCCTCAAAATTTCAGGCCTTGCGCCTCTAGTAGAAGGGATTATTATTATTACTATTATTATTATTATTATTAGGTAGTTGGTTAGAAGAATCACTAAGCATTCGACAAAATGCTTAGCAACATTTCTGCCAGTCTGCATGTTCTGAGCGCAAATGCTGCCAAGGTTGACTTGGCCTTTCAGGCTGAATAAAATAAGATACCAGCCGGGTGATGGGGGTTGATGTAATCAATTTGCTTCATCCTCCTTCGATTTGCTAGCATTGTGCCAAAGTTAGAAAGAATTATTATTATTATTATTATTATTTAGTTTTTCTGTTTGGTTTGCAAAATTCGTGAACTCATATAATAATAATAATAATAATAATAATAATAATAATAATAATAATAATAACCATAATGATAATAATGGAATTTCTCTTGAGCATCATTCCGCTCTAATGCTGATGGTATAGATTCTTTTCATGTTCTGATTGATACTGGAAATATTTTCACTAAGCGGACGTATAATGAGTTTAATATAGAAACACAATTTGTATGTATGAACTGACGGACAGAGATTGGGATGGTTTGATGGTTAAATAGATTGTGGGTCATTGTGTGTTTGGTTTTTCATTGGATGGACCAAACCAAAAGCTTGTTTTAGAAATTTTGCAAGGCCCTCTCGTTCAGTGCATCTTGCTTCAAACTGATACAGTTTGTGCTCACATTACGAGGGGGAGGGAAGAAGAGAAAAACCAAACCAAACGGCCATTAAATGTATGGTGAGATACATATGTGTATATACATGAATGTATGTACATGTGTGTGTATGTGTGTATTGGAAAAAGACTTTTGGTATTATTGTATTATATATACATACACATATATGTGTGTGTGAACACGTATGTATATACATGTCTATGTGTGAGTGCTTATATATATATATACACATATATACAGACACATACACATGTCTGTGTGTGTCTTGGTATATGTGCACACGTATGTATGTCGGAACACATACTGATACACAGATATAGGCACATACATATTTGAAAGTATGTGTGTGAGTGTCTGTATGTGCATACACACATTCACACACACACACACACACACACACACACACACACAATGTGCATACATATATATACACACATACACGTACGCACAAACATTTTCCATATGGGGAGATTCCTTTTTCTAGATTTTTATTGGAGAAATTTATTTCATGGTTGGATTCTCTCTTCTATTGATGACCATTGAACTATGAAGTAGAAATGGATTCTGTTTTTTGATTTTTTCATTCTCAGTTGGGAAAACTGGAGTGCAGAGAAAGAGAGAGAGAGAGAGAGAACGCTGTGAACTGTCTGCCTTGCCCAGAGGTATATGACACTGAATATGGTAGATTTGAACTTGTGGTCAGTGCTTAACACAAAGGCTAGCCACTCTTTGGCCAGTTTTGGTCATGTGTTTCATGATAGGAGCAGCTGGTGATATCATTTCTGTTAACTTTGAAAGAAGAATGGTAAATGAAAAAAAAAAAAGAAAAAAAGGAAATAGTTGTGCTTGCATACAGGAATGTTCCCTGCTTCCTTCTTCAGCTGAGAGTTCCTAATCTTGTGGGCCCATGGGTGCCAGTGCCTTGTAAAAAGCACCTGTGCTGGTGCTACCTGTAAAAGGCACCCAGTCCACACTCTGTAAAGTGGTTGGCATTAAGAAGGCCATCCAACCATAGGAACCATGCTAAAACAGACACAAAACCCAGGCAGCTCTCCAGTTGACCAGCTCCTATCAACCAGTCCAACCCATGCCAGCATGGAAAAACAGACGTTAAATGATGATGAGGGTGTGTGTGTTACCACTTGCTTTGTCTGGTCATTGGGAAATACTACATTATGTAGAAATAGGTGTGGGTTAGCTACAGGAAGGGTGTCTGGTTGTAGAGAATCCACCTCTACAAATTCCGTTTGGCCCATACGAGCATGAAAAGGGGGCTGTTAAAATAATGATGATAATGTGTCTGACGAAAAGAAAAAAGAGACCTGGTGGTGATGGGATTAAAATGTGAACTTGGTCAAGTTTGTAAGTAGCAGAGATGACCTTCTTCATGTGTTTTGTTTCAGTTATTGAACTCTGGCCATGCTGGATCACTGCCTTCTTGGGTTGTCAGCGGTGACTGGTTGTCAAGCGGTGGTCACACACACACACACACATACACATGCTAGGCTTCTTTCCAAATCTACTTACAAGGCTTTGGTTGGTTTGAGGCTATAGTAGAAGACACTTGCCCAAGGTGCCACGCAGTGGGACTGAACCCAGAACCCTATGGTTGGGAAACAAACTTCTTACCACACGGCCATGCTTGTGCCTTTATGTTTATATATACTTATGTATACACAGGAAGCAGCTTGTTTAGGGGCCAGGTGCTTAATTGCGTAGTATTGACATAGACAGATGTACACTAATATACAAGCATCGGAATAAATGTAAAAAAATAATTATTCTCTCACTTTATCTCTCTCTCTCTCTCACCCCCCTCACACATGAACACATGAACACACTCATAAAACTACATGTTCATGTCCAAACAAATGTATGTGCTCCGCTCATATACAGATACGCAGAGACGTGTGTGTATTTGTATTCTCACACACATTCATTCCTCGTTTGCAATTAAAATTTATCTCCTGACACAATAAGCCATTATTGAAATATGTTTCAAGTTATAGGTTTCCTTCCACATGTGGTTACCATTATTTCTTAATCAGGAAGGGATAAGATCGTCATCATCATCATCATCATCATTATGAAGGCAACAAGCTGGCAGAATCGTTAGCACGCCAGGCGAAATGCTTAGCGGTATTTCGTCTGTCTTTACGTTCTGAGTTCAAATTCCGCCGAGGTCGACTTTGCCTTTCATCCTTTTGGAAGCAATAAATTAAATACCAGTTGAACATTGTGGTCGATGGAATCAACTTGTCTCCTTCCAAAATTTCAGGGCTTGTGCCTATAGTAGAAAGGATTATTATTATTATTATTATTATCATTATTATTATTACCTCTGCCTTAGTGAAGGCAGTGTTATTGTTTTC
Source organism: Octopus bimaculoides (assembly GCF_001194135.2). Classification (NCBI taxonomy): domain Eukaryota; kingdom Metazoa; phylum Mollusca; class Cephalopoda; order Octopoda; family Octopodidae; genus Octopus; species Octopus bimaculoides. The sequence continues at coordinate 90,492,568 of NC_068989.1, forward strand.
AGTTGAGTTTGTTTGTTGTTTGTCCGTGGACAAGAACCGCCGGATGGATTCGGATGAAGCTTTCAGGGATGTTTGGCCTCGTGGCTGGCACAAATTTCTTATATTTTGGGATTCTGAATTATCGTTCCTGTTTTTTATTTACTTAATCTTTGAGAGCGGGCGGTTTCATTTCTGGTATTCTCGTTTGTGAGAGCCGTCGAGTTTATTTCGGATATCCTCATTTTAAAAATCATCTCTGGCTAATCATTGAAAGGACGTTGGTGTTTCCTTGGTGGAAGTTTGCACTCTCTGAGTGCTCTTGTTTTTATTATTATTATTATTATTATTATTATTATATGTTTATTATTATTAAAAGAGTGATGATGTGACAGAATTGGTAGAGTGGGGGACAAAATTCCAGGGTATTTAGTTCCCTCTTTTTACAAGGTTTGACTTTGCCTTTCATCCTTTTGGGGTTTATAAATTAAGTACCAGTCGAGTACTGGGGTCAATGTAATCGACTGTCCCCTCCCCCGAAAATCTCAGGCCTTGTGCTTTTAGTAGAAAGGTTTATGGTGGTGGAGGAGTGAGTTTGATACTACTACTACTACTACTAGTAGTAGTAGTAGTATAAGACTTTAAAGTTGTGGTAGTGTATGGAGGGGGGGGTGGCGAGGGTGGATGGAGCAGGAAGGGATTGGATGGGGGTGCAGGTTTGGGCATGTGATAGCAGTCCAGATGATGGTTGATGTGAATAAAGCTTGATGATGTTTATGTCTGTTTGTCTGTTGTTATG
>NC_068989.1:90493573-90494559 GCF_001194135.2 Octopus bimaculoides
GTGTTGGCCTGGTGGTGGTGGTGGTGGTGGTGAGAAGATAATTAAAAGCAATCAGAGATGAAGATGGGGGGTGTGAGGTGGTCATTGTTATAGCTGGTTGGTGAGAAGGTGAGGGGGGCAGGAGTGGGGATGGGGGTTTGAAGAATTCCTAGGGTGGGGGTGAAGAGAATGCTGGTTGGTGTGGGAGATGAATACTTCCCAACAATGTGTGTGTGTGTGTGGTGTGCCACCGACCAGAGTATATACTGTAATAAGCAGTGCCTAGTGCCTATTGTCTGTTGTTCTTTATGCTTCTGGTAGGGGAGGGCACTGGGGGTGGTGAGGTGATTCAAGTTTATTATTGCTCTCTTTTATATGTCTCTAATCCCCACCCCAACTCCCGGGGGTGGGGGAGACCTCTCCATCTATTATTTTCACTATTTTCTCCTCCGTCCCCCTGAGTAATTCCTTTTCCAATTAAAACCTGCCATACTTATTCTTCTGCTACTCATAAGCAAGATCTTGGTTAATCTCTAATGCAGCATAATACTGCCCCACCGCCCACCACCGTTTCCCCTCCTTCCTGCCCTCCTCTTTGTGTGTGTGTGTGTGTGTGTGTGTTATCAACTCATCAACGTGAGTACGTGTATCTCACCCCTCTCCTCATGCACCCTCTGCACCTGCTGCCACGCGACCAGCTGCCTGTGTGGGTGGGTGGGTGCATGTTTGTGTGCGTGTGTGTCTGTCCCTCATGAGCACGTGTGCATGCAAGTTCACACATGTCATTCATACTCCTCTCCTTAACCCAATTTCCTTCTCTCCCCCCACCCCCCTTTCAAGCTCCTGTTGATGTAGCCCTCTTCCTTGCTCTTTCCCTGTTTCTCTTGCAATGGCATCAGTGATAGTGATGCAAACTCTAACGGTAAGAAGTAAGATAAGTGATGACAACGATGACAACGATGATCATTGACATCATCATTTTAAATGGAGTCTAGGACATTTACCCC
>NC_068989.1:90494877-90495580 GCF_001194135.2 Octopus bimaculoides
GGGGTAATTGTCCTGGGGTGGGGGTAATTGTCCTGATATGTTTTAAATGTCTCTTTTGGGGTCAGCTGGAATTTGTTGGGGCAGATTTTCTGTGCCTGCCTACCCTTCTTGTCACCAGCCCTCACCTGTTTCCCAGGTAAGGTAATCCTCCACCCCCATGATGAGACTTATGCCTGACCTTTTGTTTAGAAAACATTGGTTTCAAATTTTTGCACAAGGCCAGCAATTTCAGGGGTTGGGGTGAGTTGATTACATTGACCCCCAGTGCTTGACTGGTACCTGTTTTATCAACCCCGAAAGGATGAAAGGCAAAGTCAACCATGGCGATGAGAATAATGATAACGATGATAAAAATCACAAATGCTCTTCATTCCACACCTAACAGAACAACCTTCAATGTTTCTTCCCAGCCAGTTAACCCACATCATGATGACCAAACATCAATATCTCTGCAGGATGATGTAACAACTGGCACCATTCATAATTCAATGGGTCTCCTACAAATGGTGGCAGTCCATTGTTTTGGTTACAACAGGAGTAATTGTTGTCTGGTTTGGTCTTTGTTGCACCTGAAGTCTGTTGCTGGGAGTGGTTGGCATTGTTGGAGATCTGGTGTGTGTGTGGGGTGGGGGGAGGGGGAGGTGAATGAGGGGAGGTGGGGGTGCTCATCAATATCAATTGTAGATGTAGGCATAGCTGTATG
>NC_068989.1:90496116-90500966 GCF_001194135.2 Octopus bimaculoides
GAAGACTGGTGAAACCAGCTGGCTACACCTGTGTGTGTGTATATATATATATATATATATATATATATATATATATATATATTATATCACCATCATCATCATTTAACATCTGTCGTCCAGGCATGCATGGGTAGGACAGTCGACAGGAGCCAGTCAAATAGAAAACTACCCCAGGCTACAGTGTCTGTTTTGCCCATCCTAACACTGACCACTCTGCAGATCGAGTTGAATGACCTTCTTTAGGATGTGGTGTACGAGGTCTTCCTCAGGCTCAAATCCTCGTTGTTGGGTACTGGCTTGAGTGCCTCAATGGCCATGAGAGCTATGCCAGTGGGGCACAAGCCCTTAAAGAGCCTGCCATGTTGGGAAAATGTAAGGACAGAGGCCAGAATAATAAGGATCACCTCTTCCCAGAGGTAAAACTCGTTTTGCATAGAGCCAGAAAACCTGCCGAGAAAAAGCCAAGTTACAGAAGCATTGAAGACGATGTATCTCCATTATGAAAACTGTTAACATCATCAGTGGAATGGCTGAACCCAGGGCGCAGTGTTGCAGGAGAGAATGAAATGGAATACTACCCTTTCATATCTAAATGGGCAGAGACACAGACACACTTGTACACATTCACAACCATTCCCAATATGTACAGTAGAGAGGAGAGACAGAGAGAATTGAAGAGACAACCACAAAGCAGACAAGACAGGTTCTGCATCAACTGCCTCACCGACACCACTCCAAGATGCCAACCCAGTGTCCAAGACATAAATAGCAACAACAATAACAATACCGATAGCAAGAATAACAGCAGGGATTTTCTGAGTTAAAAATCGTTCAAGGTCAGCTCTGCATTTCATCCTTCTTTGGCTGATAAAGTACCAGTCTAATACTAGGGTCAATTTCTCTCTCTCTCTCTCTCTCTCTCTCTCTGAATTGGTTACATTGTTCTATGAAAAGGATCTCTCTTATTCGTATCAGTCATTTGACTGCGGCCATGCTGGAGCACTGCCTTTAGTCGAGAAAATTGACCCCAGGACTTATATTTTGTAAGTCTAGTACTCATTCTATTGGGCCCTTTTGCTGAACTGCTAAGTTACGGGGTCGTAAACACACCAGCATCGGTTGTTAAGCGATGGTGGTGGTGGTGGTGGTGGGGGGGGGCAAACATATAGACACAAATACACACACACACACACACACACACACACAATAGAGGATTGGCTTCTTTCAGTTTCCGTCTACCAAATCCACTCACGAGGCTTTGGTCGGCCCGAGGCTCTAGTAAAAGACACTGCTCGAGATGGCACACAGTGAGACTGATCCCGGAACCGTGTGGTTGGTAAGCAAGGAATAGAGGGGGTCACAATTTCCTGTTCTCTAGAAATGGAGAAAGGCTGAGTGAGAGGCTATTGATCTCTTCTCATTATGTCAAAATATGGACCAATGTGCAGTATTTAGTGGAATGGAAATAAAAGCAAAAAAGAATATTATGCAGATCATTGAAGGCCAGCATCAGGAAACAAAATATGCTGAAACTTGTATTGATTCCAGTTGTAACAACAACCACCACCCATTGTTCCTGTTATCTGAAGCTGTGTAACTTTTCATTACCAATATATGTATAATTCATATTAATATCTGTCTGCCACGAGAAACATTTACATAAATCACTAACCCCTACCTTTTCTTCTCTCTCCTCCTCATGAAACAAAACTCTCATCTGTGGAACAGTACTATTGTAAACACGAAACATGCTGCGGTTCTTACTTTAGCCCTTTGCTTCCTGTGGAGTCTAGGCCATTGATGACTTTTCACTTCTGTTCTTGGCTCTGCGCTGTCGTTTTACATTATTTCCATTATTTACATTTGACGGATATTTTGTCCTCATCTTGTTTGTTGTTAACATGTTTCGGCTGAAAGTTTCCCTGACTGTCAGCTTGTACACACCGAAGTTCAGCTTGTCTGGGATGCCAGCAACATTAGGGCCAGCCCTGCCTGAAGTTCAGTAGTAATCTGGATGCAAGATTTGTATGGAGTTAGTTTCTCTTAGATGAACAGCTAAAGAACTGAAGGGCCTCATTTTTCCTGGTTTTATTAGGGTTTCTGTGAGTGCATAGCCAATTCCATGACATGGTAAATTAACCCACAGCTGGGGCCTAACATACAGCCTGGTTTAATACTACCACCAGGTCCTTAGAGTTCATTCACTCTTGTTGTAGGCATTTCGACTAGAGTCGAGCCACAAATGACCTACTTACCTACATTGACTTAGACATGTATATGGGTGGAACATCAACCAAACCGATTTGACCAACTTGTAAGGTTTATGAATGCCGAGTGGATTTTAGGGAGGCCCCCACATGTGATGGTGATTAGGAGCAACAGGCCATTCCATCTTAAACCATTCACACACAGACACTGAGTTGTTATTTCACTTGGATCAGGAAGGTAGAGCTCCAGCATGGTCTTGGCTGTAATGGTGAAAACAAAGTAAAACAAAGTAAAACAAAGTAAAACAAAGTAAAACAAAGTAAAACAAAGTAAAACAAAGTAAAAGACAAGATGTATTGATTATGATGCTGACCTTGTTCTATCCTAACAATAGAGTTTTTAGGCATGGATGTGTGTGGGTGTGTACATACACACACACACATACAGGTACACTCACACATACACAACATACATATATATGTACGCATATACATATACATGTATGTATGTGCGCGCGCACACACTCTCACACATATACACACAATCTTTATGTACATACATGGAGACACAGATAAAATCTGTACACGTACATACACATACATGCTCATGTCTACAAATACACACCTACTCAATAACAATGGCCCACGCACACACACACACACACACACTCTTTCTCTCTCTCTCTCTCTTTCTTTTTCTCTCACCCCCCCCACCCTTCATGCTTCAACACACAAATTTTGAACATACAAATATTTGCTATTTTTATAACTTCTCACTGATGCATGTCTGTTATTGCATGCATTTGTATGTGTGTGTGTGTGTGTGTGTGTGTGTGTGAGTAGGGGTGGTGGTGAAGAAGCCTCATAGTGGGAACCTGTTACTATTCTTTTTATAGCTGTCAGTGTTTACATGATTGTATGTATGTATATGTGTGTGTGTGTGTGTGTGTGTTGTAATTGCGATGTGAACTAATTGGCTATTTTAAAAAATAATTGTCAGTATATACACACATACACGAGTGTGTGTGTGTGTGTCTGTTAACGTATGTGTATATCGTTGTATATAGTATGTTTATGTGTAAAAATGGTGATAGTAGTCATGGTGCGAACTGATAACTTGTTTTATTTATAGCTAGTAGTAACTTAGTATTTGAGTGTGTGTGTGTGTGTGTGTGTGTGTGTATATATATATATATATATATATATATATATATATATATGTATGTATGTATGTATGTATTTGTGGTCAGTGGACGGTGGCCATGCTGGGGCACCACCTTCAGTTGAATTGAACAAATCAACCTCAATACTTACTTTATTGGTCTCTTCTGTCTAACCTGCTAAGTTAGAGGGACATAAATGAACCAACACTTGCTGTCAAGCAGTGGAAAGGAGACGAAAACAAATATAGACACAATGACACACACACATATGCCTATATATATATATATATATATATATATATATATATGAGTGGGTGTGTGGTAAGAAGCTTGCTTCCCAACCACATGGTTTCGGGTTCAGTCCCACTACGTGGCACCTTGGGCAAGTGTCTTCTATGGTCTCGGGCCAACCAAAGCCTTGTGAGTGGATTTAGTAGACGGAAACAGAAAGAAGCCCATCATATATATATTATTGTAGGGTAGGCCAGTAGGGTAGTACACACATGCACACATCTTTTACCTGTTTCAGTCATTGGACTGTGGTCATGCTGGGGCACTGCCACTAAGGCTTCAGTTGAACAAACCTCCCCCAGTATTTCGGTTTGTGTGGATGGATGGAGTGAGGAAAGCTTTGGTGGTTAGAGGTGTTGGAGTGAGAGAGGCAAGAGAGTTTATAAATGATAGGAAAGCTTAGAGAGTGTTTGTGGACAGATGAGTGAGTGTGATGTGGCTCAAAGGAGTACAGAACCAGCATGATGCAGCAGGGTGGTGAATGGGTGGAGGCAAACCAGCATATATATGCTGTCGGGGGTGGGGGTGGGACCAGCTGCTGCTATTGGGGGTTGTGTTCTATGCCTTGACCCGAGCATAGAACAGGAGTTCACCCCTTTGAGCTGGGAAATGAATGGAATGCCTTGTGTGTGTCTTGTTGTGACTACCCCCTCCTAAAAAAATGAGGAATAGGCCTGGCTATATAAAAAAACTTGTGTGTGTTGTATATTGTGTGTGTGTTGATGTTAACTAGGATAATGTATGTTAAATTCTAGTATAGACAGTATATATTTATGCTTTTGTAATTGGCCAGTAGGGTGTGTGTGTGTGTGTTATATATTGGTGTGTGTCAGTAGGTAAATCTGTGGTTGAGTGTATAATGTATATATTTTAATGTATTAATGTGTTTAAGCAGTAAGTTGCAGATGCATGTTTTTCTATATGTAATTAGTGATGTCTGCATATATATATTCATATATATATATATATATATATATATATATATGTATGTATATATGTATATATATGTATATATACATATATTTCAGTATGGTTATATACACACTATTATGTGTGTGTGTAGTTGGTGGTAACAGTGATTTGTGTGTATGTGTGTATATATATGTATATATATATATATATATATATATATATATATAATAATAATAATATTAGGGACAAGATCCAAAATTACAGGTAAAAACTATAT
>NC_068989.1:90501246-90504672 GCF_001194135.2 Octopus bimaculoides
GAGAGAGAGAGAGAGAGAGAGGCACAGGAATGGCTGTGTGGTAAGTAGCTTGCTTACCAACCACATGGTTCCAGGTTCATTCCCACTGCGTGGCATCTTGGGCAAGTGTCTTCTACTATAGCCTCAGGCCGACCAAAGCCTTGTGAGTGGATTTGGTAGACGGAAACTGAAAGAAGCCCGTCGTATATATGTGTGTGTATATATATATATATGTGTGTGTGTGTGTGTATATGTTTGTGTGTCTGTGTTTGTGCCCCCATCATCGCTTGACAACTGATGGTAGTGTGTTTACGTCCTCGTAACTTAGCGGTTTGGCAAAAGAGTCTGATAGAATAAGTACTAGGCTTACAAAGAATAAGTCCTGGGATCGATTTGCTCGACTAAAGGCGGTGCTCCAGCATGGCCGCAGTCAAATGACTGAAACAAGTAAAAGAGTATATGAGTATTTGTATATATGTACTGGCTGGTCTATTTTTGTCTGTAGATGTGATAACATGTAATATGAGACTACAAGCCCATAATGAAATTAAGGAACACAGCCAGCACAAACTTCTGCTGGCTTTTTGAAAATATATTTTATCTGTGTCTCTGTACACAAATACATATGCACACATACACATGCATGTTTGTGTGCATGTATACATCCGCATGTTATACCCTCAGAGCAGCCAAAGCCCTGTGAGTGGATTTAATAGAAGGAAACTGAAAGAATCCCATTGTATGAAGAAGGCCTGGTGTAAAGAGGGCATGTCATTGATGAGGTCATGAATGGTGATGAAAGGACTTTGACAAATGTAGCTGATTGATTGGTCAAACAATTAAAATAAAAAATTCTATTAGTTAATTGATGAAATATTAACCAATTGATTAATAATCCTTTCTCCTATAGGCACAAGGCCTGAAATTTTTGGGGAAGGGACCAGTTGATTACATTGACCCCAGTGTTTAACTTTAGTGCTCTTCCATGTTCGAATTTGTTAGGTGAACACACATTGTTGAGATGTTTTACAGCCATTTGTCTTTAATCTAATAAGTTTCCCTTAATCGAGTTTTCTGTTTTCTTTCAGCTTGCAGCTTTTCAGAAGAAGAAAATAAAGAAAAAGAAGAAGAACGAGGCGAATAGCGAAGGTGTTAGTGGTGGTGTAGAGGAAGAATGTTTGAAAGAAAATCCGAATGTGAGCCACAGTGAGGAGCAGCTCTTAGCGGCTGCTCCCACTACCTCCGTCCATACAGATGAAGATGTACTGCCAACAGACAGTTCTGTGCTTCCATCTCCAGTCTTTGACACATCAACAACAACAACATTGGGTCTCTCTCAGGTAAGGAATTCAGTTATATTGTTCTGCTCATAAGGCGACAAGCTAGCAGAATGGTTAGCATGTCGGGCAGAATGCTTTGCAACGTTTTGTCTATCCTTCATGTTCTGAGCTCAAATTCCGCTGAGGTCAACTTTGCCCTTCATCCTTTTGGGGGTCAATAAAATGAATATTCATTGAATACTCAGGCCAGTGTACTGGGTGCTTGTGACATGGCACCAGCACCAGTGCTTTGTCTGTGGCACCAACACGAGCCTGTTTGAACATACAGCAGGCAGAATATTTTGGTCAGATATGGCCAATTTAAATGATGATGATGATGGTGATGGGTGTGTGTGTAGAATATTTAATCCTTAGTTGCTGAACCATAACTTCTTTAGGACCTGTCACTTTCTGGAATCTATATGTATGTGTTTATATGCACCCTTTTCTAGACATCACCTGATGGTTGTAAACAATCACCAGCATAAGACAGGCAAAGTTGTTTGTTTACCATCTTCCATGAAAAGCTAGTCAAGCTATGAGAAAATATTGTATTGAGTCAAAACTTTGCAATATTTGGTAATTTATTTAATTTATGCACCAAGTTACAACAGAAACAGCCCAGTATTGAAAATAGGGGCCATTGTGTTGCACCATTTGAAGCCAGCTCCCTACTATTTCTTCGATCTTATGTTGCCACCAGTTCTTGTCTTTCAAGACGAGAGAAACTCCTTCACTGAAGGTGGCGAGCTGGCAGAATCGTTAGCACGCCGGGCGAAATGCTTAGCGGTTTTTCGTCTGTCTTTACGTTCTGAGTTCAAATTCCGCCGAGGTCGACTTTGCCTTTCATCCTTTTGGGGTTGATAAATTAAGTACCAGTTACGCACTGGGGTCGATGTAATCGAGTTAATCCCTTTGTCTGTCCTTGTTTGGCCCCTCTATGTTTAGCCCCTTGTGGGCAATAAAGAAATAAGAAACTCCTTCACTGAAGCATTCACTTCCTCTTGGTTGATGAAGCACTGCAGGCACAGGATTTGAGCCATGAATAATCCGAGGGAGATATTTTTCTGCAATTTTAATGTCCATAAGCAGTGGTTCGGGAAGGCTCAGCTTCTGGAACCCGTCACCAAATATAGGTGTTTCGAACACAAGGGGATGCTCTACATTGGTGAAATTATGAGGGGGATGACCTGCTACGAGTTCGTTAATAACCAACTTGTACTCTGAACAGCTGGAATGGGTGTATGCCATTGTGCAGCAAAAATACCTGGCATTGGTTAACAGAAAACAGGGTCTTTTGCAGCAAGACATTGCAAGACCTCATACTCTTCAAACAACTCAAACAATTGGAGGGAATTGAATAAAAGAATAACAGAAAAAAGAAAAAAGGTGAAAGACAAAATGCGCTCAACACCAGAGCTGAAGACACTTCCAAAAGATGGGGGACCGCCATATCGAAAATGGTAGAGGAGTAGGGGCTGAAACCGGATGTGGTTCCTCCTGATGATATCCTTAGCCACTGGATCCTATAAAGGAGCTGTTGAGGTAGTGAACCATGAAACGTGGTTGGAATTCCTTGTTTTGATCCATGGCTCAACTCCTTCACTTGCGATGCTTCATCAACCAAGAAGAGGTGGAAGCTTCAGTGAAGAAGTTCTTCATCTTGAAGGACAATAACTGGTATCAGCGTGGAGTCAAAGAATGGACAGATAGTTGGCTTTAGATGGTGGAACACAGAGGCTTCTACTTTGAATGCTTGGCTGCTTTTGTTGTAACTTGACGAATAAAGTAATTAAGTTAGCAAAATATGGCAAAACTTTTGACTCAACATGAAATCACCTAATTTGGAAATTGGAAACAGGTGAAGATTGGCAACAAGAAGGGCATCTGGCAAGTGAAAATCTGCCTCAGCAAATTCCATCTAACCAATGCCAGCATGTGAAAGCAGACGTTAAATGATGATGGTGAATGTTAAGGAGAGAAGTAGATGATATTTTATTGTTAGACAACTGCTTCCCCATTTTTCTTAAAAAAAAAAGAATTCCTTTACGTTTATCAAATACAACTTTACCAACGTAATTTTGAAAATATCTAATTACAGAGTGATATTTCCGGTGCAAGTGGAGAC
>NC_068989.1:90504713-90509414 GCF_001194135.2 Octopus bimaculoides
TAGATGATATTTTATTGTTAGACAACTGCTTCCCCATTTTTCTTAAAAAAAAAAGAATTCCTTTACGTTTATCAAATACAACTTTACCAACGTAATTTTGAAAATATCTAATTACAGAGTGATATTTCCGGTGCAAGTGGAGACCATGAAAGTTCGTTAGAGGTGAGTATTTGCAGGTGATCAAATCAATTAATACATATCTGTTTTACTGGAAACAAGGAGTATTTTCCTCACGAGGAACATATTTTTCTGTAAAGGAATATTTCTAACTAGGAGTATTTCCTGTAAAGTGGTTGGCCTTAGGAAGGGCATCCAGTCGTAAAAACCATGCTGAAGCCAACAGTGGAACTTGGTACAGTCCTCTGGCTTGCCAGCTCTTGTCAAACTGTCCAACCCATGCCAGCATGGAAAACGGACATTAAATGATGATAATGATAGAGAAGCTGGTTCATGTGTCGTTCAGGTGTCTATTTTTAGGTGTTTGTTTGTGGAAAACCAGCTTTGTGTGTGTGTGTGTGTGTGTGTGTGTTGTATTTATTATTAACTCTGTGTACGTTTCTTAGAATACCCATGTTTCTTTGTTTGTGTGTTTCTTTGTGTCCGCTACATCAAGTGGGTGTTTGTGTGTGAATCATAGTTTAGAATGGATGTTTGTGTACATTTATTTGTATGCTTTTGTTTGTGTATAGATGTGTGTGTGTGTGTGTGTGTGTGTGTGTTTGTTTTTATCCATGTTCATGATAGGATTTTTTTTTTTTTGGCTGTTTGTGTGTATTTACTTGCATGTGTGTATGTGGTGTGTGTGTGTGTGTGTGTGTGTGTGTGTGTTTGTAGTTTTGCATCAAGTTGGTGGTTATTGTGTTAAGTTTTATAACCAGAAATCACCAACACTACCACTATTTTGTTTCACATACAAGTTACTGATTTACTACTACTGCTACTGCCACCACCACCACCACCACCTAATAATGCTACTGCTGCTACTACTACTACTACTACTTCTACTACTACCACCACTACTATCTCCATCACTGCTACTACTACTACCACCACCATGACTATTACAACTTCTACTACTATCAGCATCATCATCATCATCGTTTAACATCTGTTTTCCATGCTGGCATGGGTTTACTACTCTCACCACCACCACCACCACCACCACCATCACTATTATTACAACTTCTACTACTGCTCTACTACTACCACCACCATCATCACTACTACTACTGCTGCTGCCACCACCACCACCACCACCACCATTACTACTACCACCACTATCACTGCTGCTGTCATTGCCACTACTACTACTATTACCACCACTACTAATACTACTGCCATCACCACCACCACTACTGTTACTACATTGTGTGCTTTACATGTTAGTTACTGCTGCTGTGCTACCATAACTACTACTACTACTATGTTTGCTTTACATGTTACAGTTACTACTACTACTACTACTACTACTACTAGTCTGAACCCTTTTTTGTCTTTCAGGAGCCTGAACGCCAGCAGCTGTTTGAAACTGCTCAGCTGGAGTTGCGGGAGGCGAGCAGCAAAATCTGCAAACTGGAAGAATCTGTCATTGGCAAACAGAGGGCTGTCGAGCGACTGGTGGCTGAGATCAACTCTCTAAGAGCAGAAAATGAGATGCTGAAGAAGCAATCTTTAGGAAACGGTCCGTCACAAGATCTGGTAATAGAATTTGTTATGTGTTCTGTGGCTGTGTGGTAAGGAAGCATGCTTCCCAACCGTATGGTTCTGGGCTCAGTCCTGCTGCGTGGCACCTTGGGCAAGTGCCTTCTACTATAGCCTCGGGCCGATTGATCAATGCCTTGTGAGTGGATTGGGTAGACGGAAACTGAAAGAAGCCCGTCATATATGTGTCTGTGTTTGTTCTCCACCATTGCTTGATAACTGTTGTTTGTTTGTTTAAGTCCCTGTAATTTAGTGGTTTGGCGAAAGAGATTGATAAGATAAGTGCAAGGTTTAAAAGAAGAATAATTACTGGAATCGATTCATCTGACTGAAAATTGATCAAGCCGGAGCCCCAGCATGGCCGCAGTCAAATGACTGAAACAAATAAAAGAATTATATATATATATATATATATATATATATATTATAAGATTTTTAAACTTTTAAAATTATTATATATATATATATATATATCATCATCATCATCATCATTTAATATTCGCTTTCCATGCTAGCATGGGTTGGACAATTTGATTGAGGACTGGCGAACCAGATGGCTGCACCAGGCTCCAATCTGATCTGGCAGAGTTTCTACAGTTGAATGCCCTTCCTAACGCCAACCACTCCGAGAGTGTAGTGGGTGCTTTTATGTGTCACCGGCACAAAGGCCAGTCAGGCGCTACTGGCAACGGCAACACTCAAATGGTGTTTTTTACGTGCCACCTGCACAGGAGCCAGTCCAGCGGCACTGGCAACAACCTCGCTCGAATGTTTTTTCACAAGTGCCAGTAAGGCGATGCTGGTAACAATCACGCTCAAATGGCGCTTTTTAAATGCCACCGGCATGGAAGCCAGACAGCTGCTCCGGCAATGATCACACTTGGATGGTGCACGAGTGCCAGTCATCGAATTTGGTTCAATTTCGATTTCAATTTCAATTTCACCGGTCTTCCGAGGCATATATATATGTATATATATACACACACTTTTTTTTTGTCTTGTAAGTATTTGGTGACCTTGTCAGTGCAGGTGCTACTTAAAAGCATCCAGTCTACACTGTAAAGTGGTTGGTGTTGGGAAGGGCATTCAGCTGTAAAAACCTTATCAAAACTGACCTCGCTTGTGCTTCTGCCATGTGAAAAGTACTCAGTTCACTCTGTTGAGTGGTTGGTGTTAGGAAGGGCATCCAGCTGTAAAGAATCCTGCCAAAACAGTCACAGAAGTCTGGGTTAGGCTTCTGCCTTGCCAGCTTCTGGCGAACCATCCCACCCATGCCAGCATGGAAGGCGAATGATAATGATACTCATGCGCACATACACACACACTGAGTACCAAATCCAGTTACAAGGTTTTTGTTGGCCTGGGGCAACTTGCCTAAAGTAGCATGCTGTAGGCCTGAACTTGGAACCATATAATTGGGAAACAAATTTCTTACACATAGCCAAGCCTCTGCCTATTATCTTTCTGTCTATCTTTGTCTGTCTGTCTGTCTGTCTCTCTCTCTATAAATTGCTCTGGTAATTTTGGTTTATATTCTATAACTCTTGTAGAAACATATGGTCTTATATTTTACAACTGAAGTATTGCAATTTAGTTGAGTAACACATTGCTTTTAGGCTGTCAGAATCACACCATCTTATGTTTCAGCCCCCAAATTATTTTACAGTAAAGAGGGTCTCTCTCTCTTGCTTCCTCTCCCATATATATATATGTAAAAATAAAAAGCATATACCCCATGGTGTGTTATGTAATTATTTCCCTATACAACATATTACCAAAACTATATCATTCAAAAGTCTTACCAGAGTAGTGACTGATTGTTTATATATATATATATATATATAGGTTGTTGCCAGTGCCGCTGGACTGGCTCCCGTGCAGGTGGCACATAAAAAACACCTTTTGGGCGTGGCTGTTGCCAGTACCGTGTGACTGGCCCTTGTGCCGGTGGCACATAAAAGCACCCACTACACTCTCGGAGTGGTTGGCATTAGGAAGGGCATCCAGCTGTAGAAACATTGTCTGATCAGATTGGAGCCTGGTGCAGCCTTCCTAACGCCAACCACTCCGAGAGTGTAGTGGGTGCTTTTTACATGCCACCTGCATAGGAGCCAGTCAGATGGACCTGGTAGCGATCACATTCAGATAGTGCTTTTTACGTGCCACCGGCACGGGGGCCAGTAAAGGGGTACTGGCATCGGCCACGTTCGGATGGTGCTTTTCCCGTGCTCCTGGCATGGGAGCCAGTCAGGCAGACCTGGCATCAACGGCAGTCCTGGCACCGTTGGTATATTTTCATTTTTATTTGTATTTTTATCTTTTCTTGTAGTTATATTTGCATCTTTTATTTTGTTATATTTCAGAATGCTCTTGATCCCGCCAGCAAATTTGAACCTGGACATCAACGAGATTTGTCCCTACGGGTAGGTCATGTATATTTTAAGACAGAGCCATTGTTACTTTTCTAATTGTATCACCTGTATCTTTCCTGTTACAAACCCTCCTCTTCATTGTTGTGTGCCCAGTCAAAAGAAATAGTCTGTTATTATTGTCATCATCATCAGTGGTGTTGCTACTTGTGGTGGATTGGTGTAGGCATGGCTGTGTGGTAGGAAGTTTGCCTCTTAGCCACACGGCTTTAGGTTCAGTCCCACTCTGTTGCCATGGGTCCTTGGGCAAGTGTCTTTTACTAGCCCCAGGCTGACCAAAGCCTTGAGAGTGGATTTGGTAGATGTAAATTGAAAGGAGCCATTTGTATGTTATATAAATTTTTATTCTTTTATTTGTTTCAGTCATTTGACTGTGGCCATGCTGGAGCACCGCCTCTAGTCGAGCAAATCGACCCCAGAGCTTACTCTTTGTAAGCGTAGAACTTATTCTATCTGTCTCTTTTGCTGAACCACTAAGTTACGGGGATGTAAACACACCAACATCAGTTGTCACGTGATGGTGGAGGGACAAACACACACACACACACACACACACACACACACACACACA
>NC_068989.1:90509733-90525068 GCF_001194135.2 Octopus bimaculoides
TTCCTCATCTTGTTATCCCACTGATTGTCTCCAGATTCAGGAACTCGAAAATGCTATCCTAAAGCGAGATGAACTTCTGCGCCAGCTGACATCGCGCTTGCAGATGTCATTTCAGGAGAACACCGAGAGAGGATTGCAGCAGGCTTGCTCAGTTGAAACCCAAAAATTGGCGCAGCATGTCCAGTTATTACAACTGCAATTGCAACAGGTGACTTAACAACTTTCTAATTTTTTTTTATTTGGTACACGTGTGTGTGGGGTGGGGGGTGGGGGTGGAATCTTATTGGGAATTATTGCTGCTTTGATTTAAGAGAAGTGTTCTTGGTTTAGACTGGGCCCAATACAGGATATTTAATATATAGACTAACGAACTGGCAGTCATTAGTATGCCAGGTAAAATGTTTAGCAGCATTTTGTGTGTCTCCGTTCTGGGTTCAAGCCCCTCCAAGGTCAACTGTGTCATCTATCCATTTGGGGTTGTTAAAATAAATACCAGTTGAGCATTGGGGGTCAGTGTAATTGCCTTACCTCCTCTCTCAAAAAGGTAAGGCAATTACACTGACCCCCCAACGTCTCTGAATAATTATGTACATTATTTACATTCAACAGATATTTGTCCTCATCTTGTTTGTTGTTAACACAACGTTTCGACTGATATAACCTCCAGCCTTCATCAGGTGCCTTGGGGAAATTTCGAACCTGGGTTCTCATTCCTAAGGTATTTTTCGTTGTTGTTGTTGATCATAGCTGGAATGCCCTATTCAGGGTCAACACGGGGCTAAACAAACAAACAATTAGCCACGAATCACAGTTCCTTTGTTTCTTTCACTTGCCAGGCTTGGAGGAAGCAATATGAAATAAGTCATGGCCCCTTCCCTTCCATTCTGTTTTAAACTTAAAAAAAAAAAAGAATGTATTATCTGTCATTCTTCCTCGTTGTCCTTCTTCATCTAAACTCATTCCTGTTTCTCTTTCGTATGAACAAGTTCCTTCGATCAGCTGTCAATTTTATCAGGGGAGATAACTATGTTAACACCTCAGTAACAACATTCGAAACGTGACATTTAAAATTTTCTCTCATCTTATTCACATTGGAGCACCTTATTCTTCATTTCACACTTAAAATTTTTTATTCTTTTTGCGTTTGTTTTCATTTTTTTTTTTACTCATTTAAATTTTTCTTCATTTGTCTTAATTTTTCTTTTATTATTTTTCTCTTCCTTTTTCCATCTAGGCTGGTGAAAAGCTGAATGGACAGATGAAACAACACTCGGTGTCATCCCAGGCTCTGCAAGATGCCAAATGTGAGATTCTTAATCTTCACCAGCGGATCCAACAGAAAGACGAAATGATGTCCCAGCTGACTCAAAAGCTGTCTCAAGTGAATAACAATTATGCTAGTCTACAGTCCACGATGGCCTTATCTGATCAACAATCTACAGACTACAACCAGCTGTTGACTGAACTCAACATCTTGCAGGAACAGTCGAACACTCTGTCACTTCACCTCAACGAAGAGAAGGCTAAGAATTCCCAACTTGAGAAACGTCTAATGCAAGTTCTTCAACCAAATGTAGGCATCACCACATTCCTGATTTTCTGGCTTTTATTGTTGTTGTTGTTGTTGTTGTTGAGCTTTGAGTTGCCTCCAATAAAGGTGCAGGTGTCGAAGATTTGATCAAAATGCGCATGAGTGGCTGTGTGGTAAGTACATTGCTTACCAACCACATGGTTCTGGGTTCAGTCCCACTGCATGGCACCTTGGGCAAGTGTCTTCTACTATAGCCTCGGGCCGACCAAAGCCTTGTGAGAGGATTTGGTAGACGGAAACTGAAAGAAGCCCATTGTATATGTGTATATATAGACATATATATGTATCATCATATATATAACTGAAGAATTAGAATTAATCAAAGGACATACTAAGATTTCTGTAGTTATTATCAGTGTATTTTGGTGATTTAAATAAGAGTTTTTGACTGTTATTTCTAGCAGGTATACATACTTAGTATGTCCTTTGGTTAATTTTAATCTTTCAGGTATTTAATGCTTTTTTTGTTTGAGTCTGCAACCACCTATATTATTGATTTTGTTATAATCATTTTTAAATTGTTACACTAGATAATAATAGAATCAATGATATCTTCACAAATATTTCCTCCTGAATTATTTTCTCTGTATTGAAATATATATTTGTGTGTGTGTATATGTTTGTGTCTGTGTTTGTCCCCCCATCATCGCTTGACTGAATGGCTGAGACATCCAGACTACATGTTATCAAAGCAGTTTTTTGAAGATGCCATGATGTTATTGTGAGGATGCATGGGTGGTCCAGATTACAAGATCATGGTTTCGGTTTCTAGACCAGGTTGTGTTTTGTGTTCCTTTGGGGTTGATAAATTAAGTACCAGTGAAATACTGGGGTTGATGTAATTGACTAGTCCCCCTCCCCTCTAATTTCAGGCTTTGTGCCTTTAGAAAGGATTATTATTGAGGGTGGTGAGCTGGTAGAATTGTTAGAACATTGGGAAGAATGCTTGGCAGTATTTGTTTCAGCTCTTTATATTCAGAGTTCAAATCTAGCTGAGGTTGACTTTGCCTTTCATCCTTTTGGGGGTTGATAAAATAAGTATGAGCTGAGCATTAGGGGGGTCAATGTAATTGACTTACCCCCTTGTGCCAAAGTTTGAAATTATTATTATTAAGAACACCCACTACACTCTCGGAGTAGTTGGCATTAGGAAGGGCATCCAGCCATAGAAACCTTGCCAAATCAGATCGGAAGCTGGTGCAGCCCCTCCCCCCCACCAGTTTACCAGTTTTCAGTCAGACTGTCCAACCCATGCCAGCATGGAAAGCAGACGTTAAATGATGATGATGATGATGATGATGAGCTGGCAGAATTTTTAGGATACCAGACAAAATGCATAGTGATATTACACACTGTCTACGTTCTCTGAGTTCAAATTCAACCTTGGCCGACTTTGGCCTTTCCTCCTTTCGGTGTTGATGAAAGAAGTACCAGTCAAACACTGAAAGCAAGGTAATCAACTTATGCCCTCCCCTAAAATTGCTTGGTTTGTGTCAGAAATTTGAAATTCTTATTTATTTATTCATTTATTTATTTTTTTTCTGTTTTTTTTTCCAGGTTAATGAAAGTGCTAGCAGTGGAAGCCACTTGGAGTCTACAACAGAAGGAACTGTCGCAGAAATGGAATTGACCTCAGAGAATTTACCGGAATATTTTCCTAGAAAGCAACTTGAAGAATTTCACAGACTAATTGAAAAATGTATATTTTTGTATCAATCAAGTGATAACACTAGTGACAATAGTACTGCTACTACTACTACTACTACTACTACTACTACTGGTAGTAGTAGTAGTAGTCGTGAAGAATTAAACCGGTTACTCTTAAAGATCACTTGTGTCACTCAGGTGTTCTTAAAGAATATTAAAACTGACTCCTTCCAGCAGTCAGATCTGGATCGCGATTTTGCTTGTCCAGGAGATTTAGGAGAACCCTTTGAGTTGGCCTCTAACAACAGCGAAATGCTATCTCCAAATGCAGTTGCCGTAAATGAGAACTTGGGAACAAACTCAGTGTTGGCAGAAAATAAAGAACTTTTGTCGAATGTTGAGACTCTTCAACTGAAGATTGAAGACTTGGCTGCTGAAAACAAGCGCCTCTCGGAGGAAGTTTTCCAAACAAAGACCGAATTCGATTCTTTGTTGGCTGTGAAAGAAGAGCTTGAAGAGAAATGCCAGGCATCAGAAAGTAAAACAAGCGAGCTGATTACCAAACTGGAACACTATGAGACTGAAATGAACTCTCTTCAAGAGAAGAATTCAGATTTAACTGCTTCCCTGAAAGATCTTGAAGTTTCTTTTGGTTTGGTAAAAGAATCAGAAATGTCTTTGACACAAAATGTAGCAGTTTTGAAAAGTGAGAAAGAAGCACTAAATGCATGTTTGCAGGAGAAGGAC
The DNA here is from genome assembly GCF_001194135.2 of Octopus bimaculoides. NCBI lineage: Eukaryota > Metazoa > Mollusca > Cephalopoda > Octopoda > Octopodidae > Octopus > Octopus bimaculoides. The sequence goes on from NC_068989.1 coordinate 90,513,719, forward strand.
AGAGATGTTCAAGACTTGACCGAACGGCTGGAGTCCAGTCACCAAGAGGTAATGAACTTAGAGAACATGCGTCGAACACTGGAGCAAGAACTGTCAGTGTCTCGACAGGAAACTGTAGACTTCAAAGATAAGCTCAACAGACATGGCACTGAAGCAGAAGAACAGAAGTTGAACGAACTAAATGTCCTTGAGAAATTGGCATCCTCCCAAGAGGAAATTACTGCATTGCAGCAACAGATAGCATCCATGGAAGATGAGAAAAAGGAAACATTGAAACTTGCTGACCTTGAAGTGGTGGAACTTAATGGAGATATTGCTGCATTACGGAACCAAATTGGTGAGGGTTTTATGGTTTTTCTCTTTTTGCTTTGCTGCTGGTGTTGAGGTGTGGTTGGGCGGTTTACTTCCCATTATGTGGTCTTCAGTTCAGTTCCACTGCATTGTACCTTGGATAAATGTTTTCTGCTATTGTCCTGGGCTCTCCAAAGCCTTGTGAGTGGATTTAGTAGATAGTAACTGAAATAAGCCTATTGTGTGTGTGTGTGTGTGTGTGTGTATGTGCACGTGTGTGCATGCGTGCGTGTGTGTATACTTGTCCAAGTGTGTAACTTGGAGGAGCCTGCTACCCAACTCAGATAGGCTCTGTATTTGACTCAAAGGCACTTGGTAGTAACTTGGACAGGCTTGGTACCAACTTGATTGGTACCAAGTTCTAAACTTATACGCACTTGGGACTTGGTACTGACCTAAATGTACTGCACCATTGGGAGTTAACCCTTTCGTTACCATATTTATTTTAAAATACTCTGTGTTTCTTTCATTTGATTTTAAATATAACAAAGAATTTAGTAAAATAACTTAATTATCATTAAGCTAGTGTTAGGAAGATAAATTGTGACTAAAGTTTGGTGGAAGATTTTAATTTAGAACTTTTGAAAACAAGACATTTGTACTGCAAAACCAGAGTTGGTTTCAGCCGGGTTGGTCATGAAAGGGTTAAATGATTTGATGATAGTTGATAAATGTTCCTAGTGACCACTTGTTTGGTTGACCATACTCTGTCAACCATTTGCATACTTGATGTATCTACCACTTTCTATTCATTTAAAAAATATGCTAATTTTTCTCTTTCTTGTTTTTTTTTCCAGCTGAGTTGGAAGAGAATAATTCTCAACAGATGAAGAAAATGGCTGACCAGTATAGCCTTTTAGAAGAAGTGAACCTTCAACTTTCTGAGTTGAGTGCAAGATTCGAGGAAACTAAACTGACCAATGAATCATTAACAAGAGAGAAAGACACACTCAACCAATGGAATGCCTCGTTAGGAGAGCAGTTTTCGAAATTTGCTTCCCTTGTCACATTGGTGATTGGAGAAGATACCGAGGGATTGAACTTGAGCACCACGTCAAATGATGAAGATTTGGTAAAAGTTGAGGCAGTCGTCAATGAAATGTCTTCAAAGGTGACAAAACACAAAGAGAATTTACTTCGGCTAGAGTCAGAGAATAAATCTCTGGCTGAATTTCGTATTCATGAGAAAGAGGAGGCCGATAAGACCATGAAAGAAAGAGCTAACGAGATTTCTTTGTACCAGGAAATGGTCAGTGCTTTGGAGGCAGAAAAGCAGTCATTGAGTCAAAATTTGGTAGCATTTGAGAATAATTGCAAAGCTAAAGATTTGGAGATTGAGAGGCTGAAGTGTGAAGTAGAGTCACTACAGGTGACTGAATCAACAGAAGAACGTTTTGCTGAAATGGATACACTCTTGATTCAGCGCCAACAAGAAGTTAACCAGCTGACTGAAGAATTGACCAGCTTAAAACAGAGCAGTTCAAAAGATCTCGTAACTTTGAGAAAGAGTGTTGAGGAATTTGAAGAAAAAGTTCAGGGAAAAGATGAATGTGTTAGAAATTTGGCACAACAACTTGATGAAGAAAAGGAATTGGTGATACGTTTGACTCAGCAGCTTGATGAGGAGAAAGAATTGGCAATTCGTTTGACACAACAGCTTGACGAAGAAAAGGAATTGGTGATACGTTTGACTCAGCAGCTTGAGGAGGAGAAAGAATTGGCAATTCGTTTGACACAACAACTTGACGAAGAAATGGAATTGGTGATTAGTTTGACTCAGCAGTCTGACTCTCGGGCTGAAGAGAATGAAAAGCTTAAATTACAAATATCTTCTCTTCAAGAATCTGGAAAACATGCAAAGGTGAATTTTGAAGAAAGTAATTCTAAAATTGAGAAGTTTGAAAACGAAATTGCAAAACTTAAGTCTGTAAATGAAAACTATCAGCAAGAACTGGAGAGAGTGACAGTGGACAAGAAATCAGTCGAGTGTAGCTTTGAGGAATTGAAGTCTAATTACTCAGCTTTGGAATGTGATTATACTGAGTTGAAGCAGAGTTTAGATAAAATAGAATCTGAGAAGAAACAATTGATATGTGTGAATGAGGATTTGTCTAAAGTGGCAGAAGAAAAGAATAAATTATTACAAGAACTTGAAGAATTTCATAGGAAAGAAAAGGAAGCCCTTCAAGAAATGAATGAGGATTTGAAAACTAAAATTGAGGCATTGGAGTCTGACAAAAACCATCTTCAAAATGTCTATGACCAAACAGTTCAGAGTTTGTTGGATAACCAAGAGAAATTACATAAACTAAATGAAGAGCATTTAGTGTTGGAAGATCATTTTAAGGTTCAGAGTGAAGAATTTGTTCAAACGAAGAAAGAATTTGAAGGCAGTAAGGAAGCATCTTTGAAAACAATAGCAGATTTAGAGAAGTCATTGCTTGAAGTAGAATCGAATGCCTCTTCTGAAAAAGCGAGCATGAATAAAGAAGTTCAAGAACTTTTGGCAATGAAGGAGTCCTTATTGGTTAAAATTGAAGAGCTTTCTCGTAGCAGTGGTTCTGGTGAAGCACAGCTTTTGGCATCGAGAGAAGCAGTGTCTCAGGTGTTAGGTAAAGCCAATGATGAGCTGGAAAGTTTCAAAGAACTTTGGTCGATTGAGAAAACTGAACTTTGTAATAAAATCAGAAGTTTGTCTGCCGACCTTGAGAACTTGCAGCAGGAAAAGAATGGTTTGCAACAGGAGAGAGGAAGTTTGCAACAGGAGAACGAAAGATTGCAACCAGAGAACGAAAGACTACAACATGAAGTGAAAGATTTTCAAAAAACGATAGAACACTTGCAGCGTGAAAACTTTCAATTGCAACATCAAAAGGAAGAGCTGCAATATGAAATGGAGAATTTCAAAGACAAGAACAATAGTTTGCAACATGAAAAAGATGGCTTGCCACAAGAGAGAGGAAGTTTGCAACAAGAGATAGTTGATTTGCAAGGTTTGCAACAGGAAAAGAATAGCTGGCTGCAAGAGAAAGAAAACCTACAACAACATTGCGAAAGTTTACAACGAGAGAAGGATATGCTGTTGCAAAAGAACAAGAATCTACAACAAGAGAAAGAGTTTTTGTTACAAGAAAACACAAGTTTACAACTGAAGGAAGGACAGCAGGATTCTAAAATTGATTTGTTGGCTGAGAACCAGGGTTTGCAGTCGAAGGAAAAGAAGGGTTTTGAAAACGAGGATTTGCAGTCGGAGGAAAGGAAAGGTTTCGAAAACGAGGGTTTGAGATGGGACAACGATGATCTACAACCGCATCAACAAGAACTACGACTAAATTGTCTACAAGCCTCAGTTGTACAGACGTGTGAAGCAAACCCTCGTGTTCCGGAAAGTTTTGAATCCAAGGATTTAGGGAGCCACACTACGAAATGTCAGAGTGTTGAAGTGCCTTTAGAAAAATGCAGAGAAGAGTGTGGTGCCACTGTTGGCAGTAGCAATGGTGAAGGCAGTAGCAGCACCGTTGTTAATGGGAACGAGACCATCCTCAGTGCTGTGGATACTTTGGAAAACTACAAAGAGCAGTTAGAGATGATGGCTGAGAAATATGAAATGGAGTTGAAGTATGTTCGCCTGAATATTCTGGCTGAGTTAGCAGAGGAGAAGGAAAACTTTGAGAAGGAAGTTGAACAGAGATACAGTTTGAAGGTAAGCTAGTCCATTCCAGTGTTTGCTTCTAAGTTGGCCTTGTTTGAGCAAGTCAGGGATCAATTGTAAAGAGTCCATCCGTGACCATTCTGACATTTATTTTCTTCATTTATCTTTTTTCATTCATAGGCATGGCTGTGTGGTTGAGAAGCTTGCTTCCTAATCATATGGTCTTGGGTTCAATCCTAGTGCACAGCACCTTGAGCACCAGCATCGGTTGTCAAACGATGTTGGGAGACAAACATGCAAACACACACATACATACATACATACATATATATATGATGGGCTTCTTTCAGTTTCCATCTACTAAATCCACTCACAAGGCTATAGTTGGTCTGAGGCTATATAGTAGAAGACACTTGTCCAAGGTGCCATGCAGTAGGATTGAACTCGGGACCATCTGGTTGATAAGCAAGCTACTTACCACAGCCACTCCTGCACCTAATAAATTTATGTCAGCTGTATGTCTCTATTTTCTTTTCATTCTTATATATATGTATGTGTGTGTGTGAGTGAGTGTGTGTGTTTGTGTGTGAGTGAGTGTACATATATATATATATATATATATATATATATATATACACACACACACACACATACAAACACACACACACAATTAGTCTAGCTATGAACTCTGTGAAACATCTCTGAATAATTATTTACATTATTTACAATTGATGGATATTTGTCCTCATCTTGTCTATTGTTAACACAACGTTTCGGCTGATATACCCTCCAGCCTTCATCAGGTGTCTTGGGGAAAATTTCGAACCTGGGCTCTCGTTCCTACGGTATTTTTCGATGTTGTTGTTGTTGTTGTTGTTATTATTATTATTATTATTCAGGTCACTGCCTGGAATCAAACTTGGAATCTTGGAGTTAGTAGCCTGTGCTCTTAACCACTACGCCATATGGCCGTGGGCAGTGACCTCTATAATAATAAAAATAATAACAATAATAACATTTAAAAATACCTTAGGAATGAGAACCCAGGTTCGCAATTTCCCCAAGACACCTCATGAAGGCTGGAGGGTATATCAGCCGAAATGTTGTGTTAGCAACAAACAAGATGAGGACAAATATCCCTCAAATGTAAATAATTCCTCATCTCTTAAATACAGAGCTATATATCATCTCTGAATGAATTGACTTATTTCCTTGCGTTGTGTTTTCAGTTGGAATCCATAAAGGCAGAAAATGACCGAATGTTCATCGAGAATCTCCAGCAGGTACGTTCTGACCTTGAGCTCAAGCACAAGCAAGAGCTGAATGAGTTACGTGTAAGTGTAATGAAGGAATGCCAGTCTATGTCTCCACAGGAGCTGGACACTAAGTTGTACGGCATGATGCATGACTTGCATGCTGAGAACCAGGTGAGTCTCTGCCTTTCCTTCTTAATTAATCAAATTCTTGTTGCAAGTAGTGAAATTCTGATCGGACTCCAGAATTAAGAAATCATCGTTTAACGCCCGTTTTCCATGTTGGCATGGGTTGGACATTTTGACTGGGGTCTGGAGAGCCAGCAGATTGGAACCAGGTTCCAACCTGATCTGGCAAGGTTTCTACAGCTGGGTACCCTTCCTAATGCCAACCACTCTGAGAGTGTAGTAGGTGCTTTTTACATACCACTGGCACGGGGGCCAGTCAGGCGGCTCTGGCAGCGATCACTTTCGAATAGTGCTTTTTACATGCCACTGGCATGGGAGCCAATTGGTAGGCATTGGCATCGACATCATGATAATTATTATCATCATTATTATTGAGTGACACTCAATAATATTGACACAAAATATTGAGTGGTTGGCGTTAGGAAGGGCATCCAGCTGTAAAAACCTTGCCAAATCAATTTGGAGCCTGATGCCAATCTTCAGTCAAACCATCCAACCCATGCCAGCATGGAAAGCAGATGTTAAACGATGATGATGATGATGATTATTATTATTATTATTATTATTATTATTATTATTATTATTGTAATCACTGGTGGTGGTCTGAGTTCAAAAGCCACAGTGGTTGACTCTTTCTATTTTTCCTGGTTTGATAAACATAAACACCAGGCTCAAAGGGTTTAGTTGAACAAATCAACCCCAGTATGACTTAGTTAATTTCTTTATAAATCTGCTACTTACTCTAACAGTCACTTTTGACAAACTGCTAAGTTACACTGACATAAACAAACCAACACCAGTTGTCAGGCAGTAAGGGACACAAAGACATATATACCTCTCTCTCTAAATACACACACACACACACACACACACATGTATGTATTTGTGTGTGTGTGTTTGTCCCTGCCCACCATTGCTTTACAACCAATGTTGGTGTGTTCATGTCCCCATAACTTAGCGGTTCGGCAAAAAGAGTCCGATAGAATAAGTACTAGGCTTACAGAGAATTAGTCCTGTGGTCGATTTGTGAGACTAAAGGTTGTGCTCCAGCATGGCTGCAGTCAAGTGACTGAAACAAGTGACAGAATTAACTCTGAAACTATTTTGTCATCTTTGCATCAACTTGAATGTCCATTCTAACACCAAATGCTTGATGATAATTTCCTGAGGTCACAGCATGTTCTAGAATGATCTCTTTTACTTTTATTTCTTTTGTTTCTCATAGTGGTGATAATATGGGATTTCATGTCTAATTCAGCTCTATTTTATGATTTTTCTGTACAATTATATCGGAAAACACTCACAAGCATAAGGGCTACTGTATGATTGTTTGACTTGCTGAAATTAGCAGCTACATTTTCCTCAAACCATGTTCTATTAACTTAAAAGAACAACACATTTGATATTTTTCTCTTTCCACTTTGTGCCAGGTGGCACATAACACTTCTACTCTCTCTCTCTCTCTCTCTCTCTCTCCCTGTTCTGATAATGGCTCTGGTTTGCACCTGGTCCCATGTTTCCCAGCTACTGGCTTGCCTCTCTTTTTCAACAAGTCTCCTCTAAGTGCTCCTGGGTCCTCTGTGCTTCCTCTTTCTTCAGGGGCCCTTGTAGTGGTGTAATTGGCCCCTGTAGTGGTGTAATTGGCCCCTGAAATTCCTCTCAGCTTTAACTCAAGCCTGTCGTATTTCTGTCTCTTTCCACATTAGGAACCCCTGTATCTCTAAACCTGTGGTTCCTCACTCTTTTTAGTATCCGGGTCAGATCCAAAACCTGGGGTTTTTTAGAGGTCTGCACCAAAATAAGTAAAACACAAGTCAATTAAAGAAAAATGTATAATATTTATTGAGGGCTGCTGGAAGGTTGCTTGAGGGTCGCATGCAGCCCTGGGTGCCGCAGTTGAGAACTACTGTTCTAAAGTGTTGTGCATTCTTCTGAATGCTGGAAGTTTCTATAATGAGAAGGTTTTTTTTTTCAGGATCAGCTGATTAACCTAGTGCCAGAACCTTCAAGACCTGAAGTTGGGGTTGGTTTTCTATCAGGGTTTCTTTCTCGTAGACAAACACACTGCTGCCCATTTAAACAAGCTCTCTCTGCCCAGGATTTGAAATTGGAGTTTCCTTCTCCTTGTAGGTTTATGGCTCTCCAGCCTGACCAGCCTAATCTGAAACTCTTCTCAAAAACTGGTGTTGATAGTGTGCTGGTTGTTTGTACACCCTGCTAAGTTAGTCACATCTACGTTTGTATCTAATCTATCCTTCCCAGTGACCAGAAGGAGCACCCATATCGACATGGCACAAATGTACTATGGTGGGGTTCATACAGACCCGTAAGGCTGGTTTCCTAGTTTCCATGGCTTTTGATGACAGGCATTCCAGCCATGACTCTCTTATCTTTTCATATATCCTGTCCTACTAGGGCAGTGAACTGGCAGAAGTGTTAGCAGGCTGGGTGAAATGCTTAGTGGTGTTTCATTTGTCTTTGCGTTCTGAGTTCAAATTCCGCTGAGGTCGACTTGGCCTTTCATCCTTTCGGGGTCGATTAAATAAGTACCAGTTATGCACTGGGGTCGATGTAATCAACTTAATCCCTTTGTCAGTCCTTGTTTGCCCCCTCTATGTTTAGCCCCTTGTGGGCAATAAAGAAATATATCCTGTACCACTTTGTCAAAAATGTTCTTTCCTTTTCAAAATAATTCAAATGTGTTTTGGTGGAGATTAAGCTGCTATTTCTAGCTAGTTAAGCGTCTGTTTAATGAATCCCTCGATGGCCCATGTGGGAGCATAGGAAAAATAATGTGAAATAAGTTTAAATAGTCTGAACCGATCAGTTTTCACTATTTTTATAATAACTTGCATACATGTAAACTTTGCTTGGTTTTAATGTTTGACCACCGTTTTATTTTGTATTGTTATTTTTTGTACTATTTTATTATTAAAAAAAAAAATTCCTTGTTATGTGATTATTATTGTTGTTGTTGTTGTTATTACTAAAGTTGTTAGAGTGGTGGAGATGGTGGTGTGTTAAACTATTTAGCTTCCTTCCCTCTGTCGTAATTTAGCCTCTTGTCACTTGGCATAAAACCTCTTCCTGCAATACTACACCCCATGGCACTTGAGGTGAGGGTCTTGCCTCGCAAGTTACCTGGTGATCTCATTGTTGCAGGTGTCACATAAAATGCACCCAGTGCACTCTGTAAAGTGGTTGGTGTTACGAAGTGGCAGCCAGTCATAGAAACTATGCCCAAGCAGTCGTTGGAGTTTGGTATTGTCCTCTGGCTTGTCAGCTCTTGTCAAACCATCCAACCCATGCCGACAAGCAAACCAAATGTTCCTTTCTACTATAGGCACCTGGGTTCTCATTCCTTAGGTATTTTTCGATGTTGTTGTTGTTATTATTATTATTCAGGTCACTGCCTGAAATCGAACTCGGAATCTTGGGAGTAGTAGTCCGCACTCTTAACCACTACGCCATATTCTGTGCTTTTGAAAACATGTGGAATCAGTAAATTCTAAAAACAAACAAGCGAAGGTTGATAACAGGAAGATTATTTGGCCATAAAATCTTGCCTCCAAATCCATTCCTATCCAAGTTATGCTCTCATACAACATCAGATGTTAAACACGCATGAATGATTTACACAGTTTACACAGAGGCTGTTGAACTTATGTACATTTCTAATTCTCTTAACTAATTAATCCAACAGTGCATTAATTGCATTGTTAGTTCATCCATCGTTATTGACGATGACCAAGGATAACACACAGAACAACATAGTGCAGTGTGTCCATCTATGACCAATCAGTCTGATGCATGTTTGGAAGGTTCTGCTGCATGTCAGGCACTAGTGGTCTGTTGGATTGAATGCAAAGAATTGGCTCTGGCCTTGCGTAGTTCATGTTGTTTTCCCCCCACCCCCCTGCACTCCAGTTCTGTTCGTAAGAGGTGGCATCTTTGACGATGCAGCTATGCCAGGTAGGGTTAGGGTCTTGTGCTTATGTTTCCCAGGTGTTGGGGTTGATCTCAAAGCTCTTCAGTAAAGCTTTGATTGCATTCTTGAAGCACTGTTTCTGCCCATTTTGCTTGTGCAGGGAATCGTGCATCAGGCAATTGAATAAGGTGGCATTATTAGATAGTAGCTTCCACAAGGTCGATTTTGCCTTTCATCTTTTCGGGGTCGATAAATTAAATACCAGTTGTGTACTAGGGTCGATCTAATCAACTGGCCCCTCCCCCCAAATTTCGGGCCTTGTGTCTACAGTAGAAAGGATTATTAGATAGTGGCAGTATCATAGCATGGGGACTGACAAACAGAGAGAAATAGAGACACACTGCCATTTTATATTAATATATAATTTTTCATCCTAGCAATGTATGCATGGGAAAACAGATGTAAAACGATGTTTACTCCACTACAGAGATTTGGCTGGGGTTGGTATTTACCTTTACTCCACTTACTAACCTTCAATACAACCTGTATCTCCCACCTTTGGCATGCCTCTTGTTGCCACTTCTGCATTTAGCTACACATGTATATATGTGTGTGCTTGGTTATCTGTGTGTGTGTGTGTGTGTGTGTGTGTGTGTGTGTGTGTGTGTGTGTGTGTGTGTGTGTGTGTGTGTGTGTGTGTGTGTGTGTGTGTGTGTATCTCTGTGTTTGTGATGGGGGCTTCATTATCATCGTCGTTTTAATGTCCACTTTTCCATGCTTGCATTGGTCAGACAAAATTTGTTGAGTCAGATTTTCTATGTCAACCCTCACCTGGAAACAGGTGAGGCAATGTTTCTCCTTGATCAAACATTGAACCTTAGAAGAAAAAGGACGCCACTTATATGACAGTGATACTCATTTACAACTATCACACAATGTCAAGGCAATGAGACAGTAACACACACATGATTATATACATATAACAACCTTATTTCAGTTTCCACCAACCAGATCCTATCTCAAAACTTTGGTTAGCTGAAGGCTATAGTAGAAGACACTGGCCCAAGGTGCCACAGAGTAGAACTGAACCAGAAACCACAAAATCACTCCTGCACCTTAATATATATTGGGAGAGCTGTGTTTTTGTCAATGTTTTTGTGCACGTATGAAACCTTTAATAATTTATATTTGGAATAGTTTGTTTTCTTTTGATATGACCTCACTCATTATTGGCACCTCTCACTTGCAATGGGATTGGTTGACACCTTTAATTTGCAATGTCTTTTTCCTATTTTGGTTGCAAAAGATTTTTAATTTTATCTCTGAGAAGCCCTAACAGTAGTTTAATGAAGCTCTTGAAGAAATGTACCATTGTTATTGCTGGGAGTATGGCACAAAGGAAACCAAGACCCAGTCTTCAGTAATGTAATATTGCTAAAAAAAAAAAAATAGAGAAAAAAACATCCCTGATGGTGATGATAACCATTTCTAATGTAGGCAGAAAGTCGTAAATTTAGGGGTAAGGGTTTAGTTGACTAAATTGACCCCAGTTTTTGACTGGAACTGCACACACGCACGTGCATGTGCACACTTTATTTGTGGGTTAACAAGGCTACTATTCCCATCCAAAATGGAAATGAGTACCAACATATGGCATGCTTGAACAATTGTGAAGATCTCTTCGCAGGAAAACACTGGTAGCCTTCTTGATCCACAAATAAAGAATATTTGTTCACCAGTGTGGTGTTGAGCACTCATTCTTACTGTTCGATATCAAAGTGTGTGTGTATATATATATATATATCATCATCATCATCATCATCGTTTAACGTCCGCCTTCCATGCTAGCATGGGTTGGACGATTTGACTGAGGACTGGTGAAACCGGATGGCAACACCAGGCTCCAGTCTGATTTGGCAGAGTTTCTACAGCTGGATGCCCTTCCTAACGCCAACCACTCAGAGAGTGTAGTGGGTG
>NC_068989.1:90528091-90528457 GCF_001194135.2 Octopus bimaculoides
TACTGGCAACGGCCACGCTCGAAATGGTGTCTTTTATGTGCCACCCGCACAAGCCAGTCCAGGGGCACTGGCAACGATCTCGCTCGAAAATCCTACGTAGGCCAGTCAGGCGGTACTGGCAACGGCCACGCTCGAAATGGTGCATCTTATGTGCCACCCGCACAAGAACCAGTCCAGGGGCACTGGCAACGATCTCACTTGGGGTGCCGGGTCTTCTCGCTTCTTATATAACCATGATTTTTGATGAACTTAAAATAATTATAAATTTATTTTACTACCTACTTTGAACACCTTCATGTAAACTGTTTAAACAAAAAGCCCCTGAGAAGACTGTTTAATTGTATTTTAATACAATTAGGATAACGT
>NC_068989.1:90528608-90541108 GCF_001194135.2 Octopus bimaculoides
ATATATATTTTCTTTTTTTCTAACGTGACTCTCTCTATTTCTATCTCCCCCTCTCATTCTTCCCTCTACTGTTCTTAGCCTCTACCTGTCACTACTTCTCTCTCTCTCTCTATCTCTTGTCACTCGTCCTTCGCCTCTCACCGTTACTACTACTATCTCTCTCTCTCTCTCTCTACCTCTCGTTGCTCACTTTTATTCTACTTCCTCCCCTCCTTTTCCCTCTGCTACTCTTTCTCTTCACACAGCCTTGGTCACGTGTGTCCGGCTGCTATTTCTTTTCGTTCTTGGAATCACCAAGCTCGCACGTACTTCTTTGCCCCTCCTGTACTAATCAACATCTATTGGTTTATCTGCACCTGAGCACTTAACTGTCAGTGTGCCTTGATGGACAGAAACCCAGATTGAATACTAATAAATCTCATTGATGTAAACATCACATTTCTCATGTTTGAAAAATTATTTACCTGTTTCTTCTAACATAAACAGATAACCAGTATCAATATATATCTGTGTGTGTGTGTGTGCACTTATAATGGCTACACCTGGTGAAGTTGGTATGGTATAAGTCTGTTAACCAGGGGCTCAACACTTTGTTTTTCATCATCACTCACTGCTAATGTTCTGCATTTGTGATCTAGGACAGTGCTCCGCAACCTTTCTTTCAATTGTGGTACACTTATATTCTTTTCAAAAATTCAGCAGCCCACCTGAACTGAAAACATAACTAAAAGTATAGAGAAAAAAAATTATATTCAGGTTACTCTGTGGCACACCTAGCATCATCTTGTGGCACACCAGTGTGTTGCAGCACACCATTTGCGGAGCACTGGTCTTGGCCATCTACCTCTCCATCCATTCATTTTCTCCACCCATTATTCCTGGGTGGGTTGTGGGTGTAGAGTACTCGCTCATCTCTTCCAAAGGGTCCTATCAAAAACAGCTGTTATTACACTTTTCCCATTGGATTCCCAAGCATGAAGAACTGAGACCATGAATATTATCCAAATCCCTCATTCTTGGTTCAGCCCTGGGTCTCCTGCCACTTGGCTTGGCTTAGAGAGTCTCCCTTGCAATTCTTCCCCGTTGCATTCTAATCACATCCACAGCACCAGAGCTGTGATCTCTCAATATGGAAAAGTATCAGCTGAATCCGAGAGACAGCCCGCCTCCCTGATCTCTGTGCTATGCACCCTGTTGAATAAATGTTATTCCAGAGATCCTTCGGTAGAATCCCATTTTGGCTGCTTGTATTTGCATTTGAGCTCTTTGTCATTACCCAGCATTCAATACCAGAGGTGAGGACAGGCAAAACAACTGAATAGGACACGTGACTCTGAAATGGTTCTGTTTGACTAGCTGTGTATATATATATATATATATATATATATATATATATATATATATATATATATATATATATATATATATATACATACAGTGGCTGTGTATATTATTTACTCTTATACTTGTTTTAGTCATTTGTCTGCAGCCATGCTGGAGCAACGCCTTTAGTCGAACAAATCGACCCCAGGACTTATTCTTTGTAAGCCTGGTACTTATTCTGTCCGTCACTTTTGTCGAACCACTAAGTTATGGGGAAGTAAACACACCAACATCGGTTGTCAAGAGATGTTTGAGGGGACAAACACAGACACACAAACATATCTATCTATCTATCTACATATATACGATGGGCTTCTTTCAGTTTCTGTCTACCAAATCCACTCACAAGGCTTTGGTTGGCCTGAGGCTAGAGTAGAAAACACTTGCCCAAGGTGTCCCACAGTGGGACTGAACCTGTGGTTGGGAAGCAAGCATCTTACCACACAGCCACTACTGTGCTTTCATATATTTTATATATTCAGTAGCCATGTATAAGCCTTGTACATTTAAATATACATCCTAACTGTAAGATACAACTTATTCTGTAAGCATCTATTCTTTGTAATGTTGTGATCAAATCTTCCCATGAATCTCATTTGGAGATGGATGGAAGGATTCTGCTAATCAGATTTGCCCAAGAACCACTGTGAAGATGAAGTCTTTAAGTACTGGCTTTGTTACCCCCCAAAAAGGGTTGATGGGACATGATAGTTGTGCAGCTGGTGGGGTAGTGGAGGTGGTCAGCTTTGGGTGACACATCTGTGGGGATGGCATTTTAAGAGGGAATAACTGTGCAATATGTACCTTCTATTGGGCCCAGGGTGGGCTGCCCCAGGCAGCACACACTCTAGCTACTCCATTGGGATATAGGACTTATTTGGGATATGTATGCCCAAATGCTGTGTTAGGGTTTATCATCTTTGTTCTTCGTAATTTATTTTCTTGTTGTCTTTTTCAGAAACTGGCTGAGTCTCGAGACTCTCTGCTGAAACAGATTGAACTCCTAAACACCCAGTATGAGCAGATACAAGAAGAACACTTCTCTTTATGGAGTAAGCGTTCAAAAAAACCGATGTCTTCATCTCCAAGAGCAAAGCGGAAATTTGACACCTTGCCTCAGGACATAGAGTCAGCGTCCCGAAGTCTGGTGGAAATCAGCCGAGCGAAGGGTTGCTATGACAACGAAGAGAAAACCTGCACAAAGCTGGATTGCCAAGGCTACCGCAAACGTTACGAAATAGCCCTGAAAATTTTAACGGAGAAAGGACTCACTTCATTGGACAATATATCAGAAAAATCCTCATTCGAAGTAGATTCTTTGGATGGTTCAGCAAGCATGGGAGACCAACCAAGGGAGGAGCTATCCATGGAACTGCAAGATGAATACAATGAACTCATGGAACGGACTGTTACTGAACCTGTGCTTAGCTCCACTTTCCAGAGGAAAAGCAGTCCTGAGCTGCAATGTTCCAACTGTATCAGTTTAGCAGAAGAGAGACTGTCTTTGAAAAAACGTCTAAGTACTCAACTTGAACTTTTTGGTAAGGAACGCTTCCATCTTCTGAGTCGGTGTGAGAACCTCTCCAATGAACTGGAGAATGTCCAACTGACTCGGGACCAGCTGCAGACTGAGTTGAATATCACAAAGGAAGTCCAACGGGGACAAGACAGACATCCATCTGAGGTGGAGCTGACAGGTATTAAAGTGAAACTAGCCAACACTGAAGACCAAGTGGTGTTCTACCAGAATAAACTTAGTCAGTCTGAGGTTGAGCATCAGGAGTTGAAATCAAAGATAAACGAGCTGTTTGTAAAAGTGATTGACCAGCAGCATTATATTAATAATCTTGAAGAAGAATATACTAGATCTCGTGATGCCTGGAACCACAAAGGAACAATGACCTCAATGGACAATGGTAAAATTGAGTTGGCTCCTGTAGTGGGCCGTCGTCATTCAGAACCAAATAACAATGTCTACGACGTAGATCATGAAATGGAACATTGTCATCCAATACCACAACATTTGTCTCAGTCCAGCAACAACATTTCCTTAGAATCCAATTTCGCCAACATTCCACAGATGCCATGTCTGAAATCCCCCAAATCTGATCGTGAGACATCCCCAGATTCTTTGAATAAGTCCTCATTGTCTGATAATTCAAGTCCGGCTGGGGATAGAGACAATTGGATTAACTATCATTCAGAGCATTCGAATAGAAATAATTCCAGTCCAGCCCTGAACCAAAGTGATAGATACAGTGACAGCCTTGCGTCTCCGCCCAAATTAACCAGATCGACCCAGTCTAGTCCGTCTTTGTTGTTACTGAATAAAGAATTTCATGAGTCTGAAAAAATCCTGTCTGAGTTTCAACTAGATCAAGGATCCTTCTTATTTGTTCAAGACAAACAAATTGAACTTATTGATGAGATAGCGGAGTTGAGACGGTCACTTTTACAAAGTAAAGAGGACCATGTGAAAGAGATAGCCACCATGAAGGAGGAAATTGACCGATTTAAAAAAGTAAAAGGAATCGGTGATGATCAGAATTTGTTGGATATTTTTGCCAGCACTGATACCATTTCTCTTTCTGTTGATGTTGTTGACCTTCGAGAAAAAGTTTCATTGCTTCGAGAAACCTGTAACAGATTGACAGAAGACAACAAGGATCTGCAGAAGAAACTGTACAATCAAGAGTGTCTTGTGATGAAGGCTAAAATGCTACAGGCGAATCCGAAACATTCTGTGACTGCTGAAGATTTAGAGACATCTTTTGGTAGCCAACTATTGCTACTTCAGAAACACCGTGATGAGCTCGCTGACAAACTCAGTGAAGAGAGACTGCTTGAGAACCAATTCGCAGAAGTTGTAGCAGCCAAAACCAGCCTCGATGAGCATCTCCATCGAGAGAAGGAGCGTGTCCAGCAACTGACTGAGAAAGTGCAGATAGCTGAGGCTGAGTTGTTCAGCAAGAAGGCTGAGTGTGATTATATGTTGCAGCAACAGTTGCGGCTGGAAGAACTCATCAGAGACAAGGAAGAGGTGGAGAAACAACTGATGGCGGACAAGTTCATCCTTGAATCCCAACTGACACAGACAAACTATGAACTGGAGACGAAAGAGAGACTTCTTCGGGACATAGAACAACGCGTAAACAAATGTGCCAACGAGATCAGTTCAGAGACAGGTGTCACTGCTGGCAACGACAATCAACTAAATGATATAGAACTGCAAGAGAGGTTTACACAAGAACTTAATGAAGCCAAATTAGTTATTGAGAAACAGAACATTGACAGGCTGGAAGCTCTGCGCAAGGACATGGATGAACATCACAAGCGTGCTGTGGAGTACCTACGCCAACAACTGCGCAGTGACTTCAGCATGCGGGAGTCCCGCCTTGAGGAACATCATTCAGCTCACGTTGCCAGTCTTCATTCCATCCATGCAGAACAGGTGCAGCATTCTTGTTCTTAATATTCTTGTTTCCATCTTTCTAACCAAATTCTTCTCTTGTCATTTCTTCATCTATAATAATTCTTTTGTCTAATTTTTTTCATTCTCTTTGTTATTTTATTTTATTTTTAATGTTTAAAAAAAAAAAAACGGACTGACCTAACAATATATTTTTATTTACTTTTTTATGTTGTTAATAATTTTGTTGTTGTTTAGTTTTAGTTTTATTAATACTTTTGTTAGGGCAGTAGATCATAGAATTGGTAGAGCAGCGAACAAGATGCCTCGTTTTATTTAGTCCCTCCCTTTCACATTTTGAATTCAAAATCCTTTGCCATAGCTGTCATTGACTTTCATCTTTCAAGGGTTGATAAAATAAGTACCAGTCATGTTTTGGGGTCATTTAATTTATTATTCATCTCCTTCAAAATACACGGCTTTGTGCTTGCAACAGAAATTTGTTCTCTCTTCTGTCCTTCCATACCTGCTGATGTGCTGGCATTGAGAGGAATCAGCCTAGTTGAGCCCTTGCTTAAGGACTTCTCAAACCTGTCACAGTGTTTGATGGATCCTGACGGATCCACTTTTTCCTAATGACAGCAGGTATGATTTGAACTTAGAATCCACAGAGCTGAAACAGATTCTACAATTCATCCACCCTCATCTCTAGACTGTCTCTTCATTTATCAACCCTAACTGGTGAAAGGCAAAGTCAACCCTGTTTGAATTTAATCTCAGAACAACAAAAGCCAAAACGAATTCTACAGGCATTCTCTCTGCCATTCTTACGACCCTGCTGACTTGATAGGATATTTTATTTTTTAAACATTTGCTTGAAGGTAGGTGAACTTCTACACTTTTCATTTTGTTTTACGTTTATTATTGGAACAATTTTCTATAATTTTTAAACTTAATTTACAGATTTTTGCTGGGTTAATGTAGTAAGAATATCAATGGATATAACTGTGTGTGTGTGTGTGTGTGTGTGTGTGTGTGTGTGTGCATGCATAACCCCTTGCTAGCACGGGGAAAATCCCACTTAAACATGTAAACACATACACAATCACTGTATCAATCAAACTATCAGATGTTGTTGTACATCGCTGGTCACAGTGCGCTTCCTTGCACTGTGGTAGCTTTCAAATGATGCCACCCCACTTGGTTACGCTGGCAGGCCAACATGACCCCTGCACAGAATGCCGGTCTGTCACAAGGTCATCTAGTTACAGCAGAGTGCACTGGAGCAAGAATGCAGTGCCCCAGCAATCTGGGAATTGGCACCATGATCTTGCATTCTTGAGTGCACCGCTTTAACCACTAAGCTATGTGCACCCAGACACACACCCACCCACCCTTTTGCATACATTATGAGGATGTTTTATGGTTTGTACCAAACATACAAGTTATTTTTCAATTCCTATTTCCAAAAACTCAATATATTGGGTCTGTGATGTGTAACATACATGTAATTAGCTTCTATATTTATTTTTCAATGTGTTTTTATATAGATATGTCTGTTGTATACATGTTTATGTTATGTAACTTTCACCAGTATCGCATAACCAGCCCATTCAAAAGTACCTTGGATTGTAAGGTGACATGCCGTGCTTGAGGAGACATATTGAGTCAAGTACAACATCAACACCAAAATCAAATGGAAATTGTAGTTGTGATCCCCGTGCTGGTGGTACGTAAAAAGCACCATCCGAATGTGGCTGATTCCAGCACTGTTTTGATTGGTTTCCCTGCTGGTGGCACGTAAAAAGCGCCAACCACTCGAGGTCGTTGGCAGCTCCCTCTGGCCCCTGTGTTGGTGGCACGTAAAAGGCATCCACTGCACTCTCGGAGTGGTTGGCGTTAGGAAGGGCATCTGCAGTAGAAACACTGCCAGATCAGATTGGATCCTGGTGCAGCCTCCTGGCTTCCCAGACCCCAGTCAAACCGTCCAACCCATGGCAGCATGGAAAACGGACGTTAAACGATGATGGTGATAATGAAGCCAAATAATTTGCCAAAGTACTATTGAAAAATGGTACTTTGTCAAATCTTTAGGTTATCACAAAAATGTTTGCATACAATGATATTAGCAGCAAGATGTATTTTCATTTGTGTGTTAAGAATATACTTTTATGTGCATGTGTGAAAAGAGGTTAATGTGCTAATGTGTAATATATATGCAAGCTTGTATAATATATATATATGTGTGTGTGTGTGTGTGTGTGGAAGCGCAATGGCCGAGTGGTCAGGGCAGTGAACTCATGGTTGTAGAATCGTAGTGTCGATTCCTAGACTGGGCGTTGTGTTTATTGAGCGAAAACGCTTAAAAGCTCTGAGGCTCTGGCAGGGGTTGTTGGTGAACCCTGCTGTACTCTTTCACCGCAACTTTCTCTCACTCTTTCTTCCTGTTTCTCTTGTATCTATATTTCAAAGGGGCCAGCCTCCATGAATACTTCACCCTTCCTATTTGAGGGGGTCTTGTCTTGTGAATTACTTGGTAGTCTCTGTGCTGCTGGTGCCACGTAAAATGCACCCAGTACACTCTGTAAAGTGGTTGGACTTAGGAAGGGCATTGAGCTGTAGAAACCATCCAAACTAGATATTGGAGTTTGACACAATCCTCTGGTTCATCTATTTCTGTTGAACTGTCTAACCCATGTCAGCATATAGAACAGGCATTAAATGGCGATGGTGATGATATTATTTTTTTTATTAAGCTGTAAAGCTACACAGATAATACCAGAATTGAGAGATTCCTGTGTTGCCTTTGTCTAACTTGGTTTGATAAATGCAGTGCATGAAACTCTGTCCTTGTTGCTTTACAACCAGCAGTTAATTAATATATATCAGGATAATATTAACTCACACACACACTAATCAAATGGAAACTGTAGTAAATCAATCTCAATCAAATGGGAACTGTAGTTATGGTCCCTGTGCTGGTGGCACATAAAAAGCCCCATCCAAACGTGGTCGATGCCAGCCCCCTTGCTCTGACAGGCTTCTGTGCCGGTGGCATGTAAAAAGCACCCACTACACTCTCGGAGTGGTTGGTGTTAGGAAGGGCATCCAGCTGTAGAAACACTGCCAGATCAGATTGGAACCTAGTGCAACCTCCTGGCTGTCCAAACCCCAGTTGAACTGTCCAATCCATGCCAGTATGGAAAACAGACGTTAAACGATGATGATGATGACGATGCTTGCATATGTTAAATGCATCAATATGTGCTTGTAATAGTGTGTGTTGTAAGTAATTGCTACATAATTAGATCCTCACCAGTGTTTTACAGAGATAATTTCTAATTTCCAGAGTTAGAAAGAAAAATACTGGATCGTTAGAAATGTTTAGGGTCATGTGACAAATGATGTCAGATTGGTACAGATTGGTACAGATTGGTCAGATTGGTCAGATTGGTCAGATTGGTCAGATTGGTCAGATTGGTCAGATTGGTCAGATTGGTCAGATTGGTCAGATTGGTCAGATTGGTCAGATTGGTCAGATTGGTCAGATTGGTCAGATTGGTCAGATTGGTCAGATTGGTCAGATTGGTCAGATTGGTCAGATTGGTCAGATTGGTCAGATTGGTACAGTTGACTGTCTATGACTCAGCAGAAGGTTCTGGCTGTGCATTACTCAGGGTAGATATTATCCTGAATATGTAGCTACCCAGCTTCACTTGTTTTCCTGCAACACCTTTACTGACCAGTCTTGCATGTCAAAACCATAGAACATCTGTGCTGACTCACAAGATTTACTGACCAGTTTGTCTAACTGACCAGATCTCAGGATAGCATCTTTCTGGACAAACTAGTTCTACTACATCATAAGATTTAGTCCGATGTACTAATGATTCTGCCAGCTAACTGCTTTAATAATAATAATAATAATAATAATAATAATAATAATAATAATAGCTGAGATGAAGAGTGTGATTTGATTGTAATAGATATTTTATTGGTTGAAAGTTATTTCAACTGTAAGTTTGTCTTTCTCAAGTTCAAAATAAAAAGTGATGAAAATTCAAAATTATAGAAATTTAAATTTAGAGTATGGATGAGGGCAACCAGCGTCCATACGTTGATGGAACGACATCATCAGTTTTTAAGTTACAATTTTATAACAGGCGAAAAGAAAAAGACAGAAAAAAATAGAAAAAAAAAAAAGACGACAGAAAAAAAGGAAAGAAAAAGAGAGAAAGATGAATATTCAATCAAACAGTTTTGTATAAATTTGATGATATTCTCCTGTCATCTTATTCATTTTTCCAGGGCGTGATGTTGATAACCCGCAAACATATTTCTACTCATACATTCTGAGAAGTGAAAGTGAAGCAGATTCAGAATATTTTTTGAGAATGTGCACTTTCAAGTCTTCTTCAAAATTGCAGCCGCTTGAAACGAAATGTTCAGCAAGTTCTTCCGAACTACTGTTATTGTGCCTGACGTCGAATCTGTGCCCATGGGAATCTTTACATGTTCCACCTTCTGTATAAATCATAACATTTCTATTATGATTTCTGATGGAATTCACTTCACTCATGTTGCACAATGAACAGGGCTTACTTCTCTTGTGGCTGTTCTTTAAGGTACAGTGTGCAGATACTCCAATGTTTGTTTCCTTGGAGTCAGAAATAGAATTAAAATATAATAATAATAATAATAATAATAATAATAATAATAATAATAATAATAATAATCCTTTCTACTAAAGACACAAGGCCTGAAATTTTGCGGGAGGGGACTAATTGATTACATTGACCCAGTGTTTCACTGGTACTTGGTTTATCAACCCTTATAGGTTGATAGGCAAAGTCGACCTTGAATAATAAAAATAATAATAACAATAATAATGATAATAATAATAATGATAGCAATAACTAGCA
This sequence comes from Octopus bimaculoides, assembly GCF_001194135.2. NCBI lineage: Eukaryota > Metazoa > Mollusca > Cephalopoda > Octopoda > Octopodidae > Octopus > Octopus bimaculoides. The sequence continues at coordinate 90,538,323 of NC_068989.1, forward strand.
TCCTTCTATGCACAAGGCCTGAAATTTTAGGGAGTGGGCTAGTTGATTAAATTGATCCAAGTGTTCAATTGGTCCTTATTTCATCATTCCCTGAAAAGATGAAAGGCAGTGGAACTTGACAGAATCCAGGCCAGCATGACATGTACAAGCACCCAATGAGAAATGACTTGAATCGAAATGAACTATCCCAGCCCATTCCATCATGGAAATTAAGCACGAAGATGATGATGTGAATTGCCTCACCTTCATTGTCTCCCTTCAGAGGGATGTTTTCTGAGTCTGTTGTTTGTGAAATAACAGTTTCATTATGTGGACACAGATGGAGTTATCCTCTCCTAGTTACTTCCCTTGGCAGACTATTGCCTTAGTTGTTTGTGAATTACATCTTCCTCAAACTATAACAGTTACCGTATCTGTGACTCATTTTTGTGTCAATTACACGTGGCTTTGGTTCGCTAACGAAATGGTTATATCATGGCACCAATATGAATTTCAAATTTTACCGAATTTCCAAAGCAGACATTGGTGCTCAGCACAGTTCTTTGTCTCCTTGGTTCCTGCCAATTGTCCAACCTATGGCAGCATGGAAGACTAACATTAAATGATGATGATGTCAATATATATTTGATAATATTATGCTTTTCATTTTGTGCTTGAAAGTAAAGATTACTGAATGCATAAAACAGATTCAATATAATTTTATTTAACAAGTTCTACACATGCACAGAGCTGGCACCATGTTGTTCCATTTGTATACACCAGTGATTCTCAACCAGGGTCTATAAAACCCTTGGGGATCTATATAAGATTATTGATGTTATAATGTGATAATCTCCTTATTATAATCTCACCATTACTATTCTGCTACTCATCACTCTCTGGCTGCACTTGGTCACTCCCATCCTTTCTTCTAAAAGGTGAGTAGTCATGGAGCTCCTCTACAGCGAGAAACCTGTTCTGCTCTGGCTCTTTCTTTCAGATTTTTGCTCGTCATCTCCCAGCATAAAGTTACCCCTGGTGGTCATAGCTGCATTACAGTTTCTGTAGTGCTGGTGGCAAGAAAAAAGCACTGAGTCCACACAGTGGAGTGGTTGGCGTTAGGAAGTGCAGCCAGCGACAGACGTTGCAGCACAACGCAGTCCTTAGGCCCATTGGATCCTGTCAGGCTGTGCAACCCGTGCCAGTATCAAACTGGACATTAAATGATGAGGGTGATGATGTCTGTCTGTGCTGCCTGTGTTCGTTTGTATCTATGCTTTACATTTATTTCCCAAGTTGTCTGCAACAACTAACAAGATGACTTCATTGGGCAGAAGATGAGATGTGTAGGGATTGCTTATATCATCACCATCATCAGAGAGACAAAAAGTAGAATCAATCTCGACACGATTTTAAATGTCTCTGTGTAAAGGGAGGTAATTGGACATTGCATAAGATTTAGTCCAGCAGTTTACTTCTTTTGTCACCCACTGCGCCTCCCCCTGTCTACGCCACATCCTCCAACAACTCCCAGATACTTCTAAATAAAAAGAATAAGAAAAACTTATAATTTCCCAAGTGCAGAAGTATAAATCTTAGTCAAGTGCAACCCCCCCAATCACTGACAGTTAATCAGCAAAGACGCCCACCCTTTGAAGGTCCATGCAAAATTGTGACCTTTTTATGATGCATGCTTGTGTGCGCACACACACACACACGCACACACACTGTGTGGGCTTCCCCAACTTAGTCTTAGTTGATACCTCAGAGTAGGACTGCTCATCTGCTTATGGGGTAGGGACCACTGCAAGGTGCCCCCTGTCAACAAACGCAGTACTGGTGCCCCGGGGTGGCTGGCTCTGATTGTCCAGCTGTTGGTGGATGCCACAGGATGGTTCTGTCTAATTAGTTTCAGGGAGGTATTACAGGGCAGCTCTAATTGTAAGTAAGGTAACTTTGAGGAACAAATTGGAGCAATGCCGTTGTAGACATTGAGATGTCATATAGAATGTCTTTATCCTAATCTAATTGTCTTGTTTTGAATGGTATTTAAAGAGGGATTAAGGGCCTGAGGAGATTTAGCATAATCCCTTGATGTATGTGTTTTCTATGTTGCTGTTGTTGCTTAACCCATCTCTGCTCTGATTCATCATCCCATCTTTTCGTAGTTTATCATCATCATCATCATCGTTTAACGTCCGTTTCCATGCTGGCATGGGTTGGACGGTTTGACTGGGGTCTGGGAAGCCAGGAGGCTGCACCAGGATCCAGTCTGATCTGGCAGTGTTTCTACAGCTGGATGCCCTTCCTAACGCCAACCACTCCAAGAGTGTAGTGGGCACTTTTTTTATGTGCCACCGGCACAGGGCCAGAGAGGCCTCACATTGACCACAATTGGATGGTGCGTTTTACGTGCCACCGGCACAAAAACCAGTCAAAGCAGTGCTGGGCTCTAATATGTCCTTCTCTAATTTACACTGTGATTTGGCTGCTATTTCAAGCAAGTCAAATGGCCACATTGAGGCTATATTCTTGTTTGATCTGTTGAATGTTATTTTTGTGCTGTAGTTGGGGTTTGGCTTAGCCTTACCTTGAAAACCTTTTGTTACCTGGCAGATTGCTTCAGTTATGTTCCCACTATGTTTAGTTCTTCATCTCCTTACTTGGGGTTGAGCTAAAGGGAAAAAAGCTAAACAAAACAAAAATAAAACATACATGTAGCCTATACCAGTGTCGCATAACCAGCCCATTTAAAAAGTACCTTTGAATCATCGGGCGACATACCGTGCTTGAGGAGACCTGTTGAG
>NC_068989.1:90549676-90558964 GCF_001194135.2 Octopus bimaculoides
GTGTGTGTGTGTGTGTGTGTGTATGAGAGAGAGAGAAATTTTGTGTGTGTGTGTGTGTGTGAGTATTTTTGTGTTTGTGTATGTTTGTACTGACACCTGTTACGAACACCACTACCATCGCCACCACAACCATTACCACCATCACCATCATCACACTGTCACTTATGGCTAACAGTTGTCACCACCACCACCACCACCACCATCATCATCAGCATTGCTATTATCTTTGCCCATCTCTCCTGTTTAATTTTTATTTAGGTGAATGCTTAGCAGATCATATTTGTGTGTGTATATAAAACACATCCAGGTGTTTGTGTATGTATATATACATATATATGTGTGTATGTATGTATGTATAACTGTTACATAAAATGTGTTACTGTGTCAATGTATCGATGTAATTCTGTACTGAGTGTGTGTGGATGTTTGAAGATGTGTGTGTTTCTAATAAAAATTAAGTCTTCCATGTGTGTACACACACACACACACACACACACACATGTAGATATATTAATCGATGAAACGATTCGGTGGTGGCTGTGGCTGAGAGCATTAAAGCCTAGTTTGTCCAGAAGAACACACACACACACATATTATATAGTTGTCATCCAGTGCTGCTGTTAGACCTCAACCTTGTTAAAGTGCAGGGGTCGGTCTATTGTGATTGTGGTTGCCGTATCCTTGACACTCAGTGCACTGCTGTTGCTCCTCCTTGTCGTATGTGAGTTGAAATGCTGTTGGCCCTTTTAACATTGCTTCATCTTTTTCTATTTATTACTCTTTACTCTTTTACTTGTTTAAGTCATTTGACTGCGGCCATGCTGGAGCACCGCCTTTAGTCGAGCAAATTTACCCCAGGACTTATTCCTTGGAAGCCTAGTACTTATTCTATCGGTCTCTTTTGCCGAAATGCTAGGTTACGGGGACGTAAACACACCAGCATCGGTTGTCAAGCAAAATTGGGGGACAAACACAGACACACAAACACACACATATATATACATATACATATATGCGATGGGCTTCTTTCAGTTTCTGTCTACCAAATCCACTCACAAGGCTTTGGTCAGCCCAAGGCTATAGTAGAAGACACTTGCCCAAGGTGCCACGCAGTGGGACTGAACCCGGAACCATGTGGTTGGTAAGCAAGCTACTTACCACACAGCCACTCCTGCGCCTACATGTATGTATGTATATTTTCTGTGAAAAGCATGTCAAACTATGGGGAAAATATTACTTTGCTTAGTAACAGGCAAAGGTTAGTGGCAAGAAGGGCATCCAACAGCAGAAAATTACTTCAATAAATTTGGTTTGACCCATGCAATTATGAAAAAGTGGAGGTTAAATGACGATGTGTGTGTGTGTGTGTGTGTGTATTTATGTGTGTGTCTCTATTTAATGGATGTGTGTGTTTTATGTCAGACCCATGTTTTTTTTTTAATGCATGTATCAGGCAGGATACATTCCTATGAAGATATAATAACAATGCTTTACGACAAACGTGTATTGAGTATATTAACACTTCCCCCCTATCACTCCACCACCACCACCACCACCACCACCGCACAGACACACAGATGTATCAGTGTATTTTGTGCTGGATACATGAATAATGATTAATAAATGTGGCCAACTTATGAGAAAGTAATAAGCTTCTTACAGATGTATTTATATACATTAGCGTCAAGGCTAGACTGGCTTTCTCATTATTCTACAACATTTATTAATCACGTCTATCTGTGTACACATGTGTACGTGACCATCATCGTCATCATTTTCATCATCATCATCGTATAATGTTTGCTTTCCATGCTGGCATGGGTTGGACGGTTTGACTAAGGACTGGCAAGCCAGAAGGCTGCACCAGGCTCCAATTTGATCTGGCAAGGTTTCTACGGCCGGATGCCCTTCCTAACGCCAACCACTCCAAGTGTGTAGTGGGTGCTTTGTACATGTCACCGGCACAGGGGGCCAGTCAGGTGGCACTGGCATTGACCACGTTTGAATGGTGCTTTTTACGTGCCACTGACACAGTGGTCAGCTGGTCAGGGGGACTGGCATCGACCATATTTGGATGGTGCTTTTTATGTGCGACCGGTACGGGGGGGGGGCAGTCAGGTGTCAATGGCATCGACCACATTCGCATGGTGCCTTTTCCATGCCACTGATGATGATGATGATGATGAGTGGTTCTCATGACCCTTGGGAGTCCATATAAGATTTTCTTGTTAAAAATTGCATGCAATAAACTTTTACAATACATGTGTCGCATGGTCGATGCCAGTGCCGCCTGGCTGGCTCCTGTGCCAGTGGCATGTAAAAGGGTTGGTCACAAGAAGAGCATCCAGCCAAAGTAGAAAATCTGCCTCGACAGAATTCCTCTTCTGACTCATGCAAACGTGGATAAGTGGCTGTAGAATGATGTATGCGCATGGTGAAGGTTTGTTGTCTAGTAGATTGGGAGTTGTACTCACAGTGGCTAGATCGTGGGTTCGATTTCTGAACTAAGCGGTGTGTTGTTTTTTTTAAGCAAAACACTTCATTACATGTTGCCCCAGTACACTTAGCTGTAAATGGGTCACCCCTGTGATGGACCATTCTTCTGATCAGGGGAAATGTTGGCCTGCTCACCTAGACAGTGGGGTGGCACGATTCGAAAGCTAAAATATGATGCAAAGTGCATTGTGACCAGCGATGTATAACAACATTTGACCGTTTGGTCAATCACGTAGTATATACGCACATCCACATCTATATATGCATGTGTCTTGTTCACAGGAGAAAACAACATGGGCTAACAGCTGAAGGATTGCAATCCTGTTAAGCCTCGTGCATGTCTGCTTTCAGTGCTGCCATGTTTTGGGTGGATCGTCATGGCCTGAGTCAGTCGAGTTGTTAAGGCCTTCCTAGGTGGGAGCAGACGAATGCTTTTAATGTGTGGCAAAATAAACTGGACATACCTTTTAGCATCGGTCTTGTTTTGATTTACTGAAGGGTTTCACACCAACAGATGTTGTGACCTCCAGTTGAAGGCTGAAGAAGGGAACACACACGCATGCACATGGCATATGCAAACACATCCACACATACACATATGCACGTACATGACACATAACACACGCACACACACACGACTTGTGCACACACACACACACAACTTGTGCACATACACACACACACAGTGACACACGACTCACACACAATGTGACACACACACATGAAATGCACGCATGCACATGGCACACACACACAACGCATGCACATACACAGTGACACACACACACACACACACACACACAATGTGACACACGACACATACACACATGACTCACACACACACACACAGACATACACACGCACATGCGACACAGCTTTGTTTAATACTGTCCTTCACATAGCAGTAATCACAGAGGATGACGACAGTCTGTCTGTCTGTCTGTCTGTCTACATTGGTAATGACTATCCATATGAAAGGCTATATGTTGTAAAAGAATATCCTCATCATCATTTTGTCATCATCCACCCTAATAAGGAATCGTTTTATTTTAATGAGTGTGTGTGTACGTATACAGGTGTGTGTTGCAATTATTACATTTAGGACTTAATTAATCCCTTTTGATACCATCTTACCTGAGACTGTCCATGGTTTTCTCATACACACTTCTTGTTTTAATGTCATCCAAATTTAAATTGCTTATTAAAATTTCATATTAGTTAATTTTCTAAACGTCATTTTAATGATAATAGAAAAGTTCGTTAACTAAATTCTTCATTATTTTAAATATTAATTGAAACTCAGACAGTTGATTTCAACAGAAATATGGTGTAGGTGTGTGGTAAGAAGTTTGCTCTCCAACTGCATGGTTCCAAGTTCAGTCCCACTGCGTGGCACCTTGGGCAGGTGTCTTCTACTTGGTCCAGCCAGCCAGAGCCTTGTGAGTAGATTAGCAAACAAAAACTGAAAGAAGCCTGTCATGTGTATATATATATATATATATATATATATATATATATATATATATATATATATATATATATATATATATGACAGGCTTCTTTCAGTGTGTGTGTGTGCCTGCCTGTCTGTTTGTATGTATGTCTGTGTCTCCCACCACAGCTTGACAACCGGTGTTAGTGTGTTTACATTCCCATAACTTAGCAGTTCAGCAAAAGAGACTGATAGACTAAGTACCAAGCTTAAAAAAAAAGACACAATAAGCCCCAGGATCGATTTGTTAGACTAAAATTCTTGAAGGCGGTGCCCCAGTATGGCCACAGTCTACAAAACTGAAGCAAGTAAAAAATAAAAGATAAAAAAAAAGGTCAGTTGTATCAAAAATGCAACAAAAATGTGCACCACCATGTTGATCCTCATTTTTGCTGTTATCATCATCGTCATCATCATCATCATTGCCAAGGACATACCTCACATATTTTCACTTGTTTCATTTTGATGCCAGCATCACCATCACCATCACCATCACCATCACCATCACCATCACCATCACCATCACCATCACCATCACCATCACCATCAGCAGCAGCAGCAGTATTATCACAACTGTTTTTTTTTTAGCTTTTGTTTATTTCTTTCTTGTGCAAAAGGATCTTGTATATAGGTCATCTCTTTTTCTTTCTCTATTGTGTCCCCTCATATGTGGAGTGGCAGCTGGTGGTGGTCGTGACAAGAAAGAGTTGATGCTTGTGGTGGTGGTGGTGGTGGTGGAAGTGTTGGGAGTAATGGGGTGAGACGTTGAGCCTGTTGACTGCTCTATCGCATCCAATCAGAACCAAAGTCCATTCTTTCTCTCGCAATCTTATCCTTGCACGCCACCGCATGCTTGAAAGTCTGTGTGTCTCTCTCGTCTGGTGCTTTCACTATCTCACAATGGAATTTCGGTTAGGAAATGTTGTTATCATTTGGTTGGTTGGTGGCATGTAAAAAGCACCATTCAAGGGTGGTCATTGCCAGTGCTGCCTGACTGGCTCCCATGCCAGTGGTATATAAAAAGTACCATTCGAGTGTGGTCATTGCCAGTGCTACCTGACTGGCTCCTGTGCCGGTGGCATGTAAAAAGTACCATTCAAGTTTGGTCGTTGCCAGTGCCACCTGACAGAGCTTTTGAAAACAAGACATTTGTACGACAGAACCAGAGGTGGTTTCAGCCAGGTTGGTATCGAAAGGGTTAATGATAACAATATCATAGGATTTTTTTTAAATATGCAATGGCTATGAGGTTGGGGGGTCATCCTAAAATAGGAATCAAAGGGTTCCATAGGCAAAAAATTGTTGAAAACCACTGGGTCGAACCACAAGCCAACCAAATTTCCACCTGTCCCATGTTGATCAGTTTGTGATTGGTGGTTGCTGGTTGATGTGATAATATGCCAACTGAGAGAGAGAGAGAGATAACAAACCTTGTTCACTGGAATAGATAACACACCTTGTAGATACCATGTTGAAACTGATACACACCTTATTTAAATATCTTGTTGATAATGCAAGCCGTTCAGGTAACCTCTATATGGTTGTTTAATTGACTAGAAATAGCAGCAAAAATTCCCCTCAAATCACATCCCATTGTCCTAGAAAAGATGACTGCATTATATAAATGTGGTCTTGGCTGTACTAAGCCAAGGCAAAAAGTTGGCATTTTCATGAACACAAGATCTATCATCAAAAGTGGGCATGATCAGGACTTACCTGGGGTTAAACAACAACAACAACAGCTGGCTTGTAAATATGGTAATCCTGTGCCAGCCAGTTCAGAATCCTTTAACTTATTCATTGCTAACATAATGTTGTCCCACCATTGGTATTTTCTATGGTCCCTCTTCAGACATTCACTGGAATTGTTAGCATTGTTTGTTTTAGGGTCCATATCATTATGGCAAACATTTACTATCTTCCTTTTCAAATTCTTCAGTTTGTCTGGTAGTTCTTCATAGCTTTTACCCCAAATACTCCATTAGTATCATATTTCTGCACCATTCCTTCCAAAATTGGTTGGTACCTCTGTATCTGTCTGTCTCTCTCCATCTAAGTCTGTCTGTCTGTCTCTGTTCAACTTCTCTTTCTCTTATCCTCCATCTCTCCTGTTTTGGAAACATCTGCTCCCAATTCTGTATTCCTTCTTCCTCTGAAAGAATCAAGCCAACAGTTATCTCTTTCTCTTTTCTTTCCTTTTTTGTTTGAGAGAGTCACATGGTCGAGAGGCAGAACCAATGGGAGTCTAGTAGAGAATAGTGTAAATTCGGAGGAACGAGGTAGAGACTGGAGCGGAGGTGGGGGTGGCAGAAGTGTTGATAATAATTATCTCTGTTTCAAAAGTGATTTTTATTTAGATTCTCGTTTAATAGGTTCAGAGTACATTTCAAAAATAACAAAAAGAATATAAAGAGATTGTTGCATAAAGACAGGAAACCATCCATGAATGAACCCCACCACCCACCCACCCAAGCCCATATACATGCATGATGCAAGCACTGGCTTTTGAGTGGGGTGGTGGTGGTAGAAATAGTAATTCAGTCTGATTTAGACTCAAGGCCAAGAATTTTGTGGACAAGGTTGGTCCACTACATTGCCCCCCAGAGGGGACAAACAAGGGATTAAGTCAATTACATTGACTCCAGTGTTGTAACTGGTACTTAATTTATCTAACGATGAAAGGCAAAGTCGACCTCGGCGGAATTTGAACTCAGAACATGAAGACGGACGAAATACCGCAAAGCATTTCGTCCAGCACGCTAACGATTCTGCCAGCTCACTGCCTTAACAGACAATTGTCCAGTTTCTATGGTCGATAAGTGATTGGGATCACGGCATTTGTCTGAATAGGATGTTGGTCTGTTTTAGGGTTCAGTTTTTGAGGGGAGGAGACATTGCCCTCCTCCCCATACTTGACAGGTATTTGCTTTTATTGACCCTGAAGAAATGAAAGGTAAAGGTGACTGAGGTGGGAGTTTGTCTGACATGGGGACAACTCTGCCAACTTGCTGCCTTGTGTGTGTGTTTGTGTATGTATGTATGTTTGTACTTGAGAAGACATGCCCACCACAACAGAATTGAGATCCTGAAACCAAGGTTCCACTTAAAAAGCATTGGTGTTGGTGATGGTGCCACATAAAAAGCACCAAGTACATTCTGGGGAGTGGTTGGCATTAGGAAGGGCATTCAGCCATAGAAACAGACTATGGAACCTGGTGCGACCCCTGGCCTTGCCAGTTCCTGTTGTGCCATTCAGCCCATGCCAGCATGGAAAATGGACATCAATTGTTGTTGATGATGATATATATATATATAATTAAACCTTGGGAGAGGCATTATGCCGGTAATAAACACACGCACTGGTTCAGTCCTTTATTAATTTATATAGTTTTTTGTTAAATTATTTCATTGCACTCTTGCAATCTCTTCAGTAACTTGTCTCTCCACTTCCATTTATTTTGAATATATGTGTGTGTGTGTGTGTGTCTGTCTGTAACTGTCATTCAAGCAGTATCCTTTGTTTCCAGTTTTACCTTATTTGGGAATAGGTGAGGATTGGTGACAGGAAGAGCTTCCGGCCATAGAAAACCGCCTGCAAATTCTGTCTGACCCATGCAAGCATGGAAAAGTGAATGTTAAACAGTGATGTGTATTTATTTGTTAAACCAAAATATGTAAGGTTGTATGTGTTTGCGTATTTAAGTACGCACTCGCACGTCCATATGAATAGATTTTTCTCTCCTAATTTACAGAGTCTCTTCTTCATCCCACCCATGAATACATCCAGTCGTTTGTTTGATTGCTTATTCATTGTATTCAGTGTGTAGGTCACAGTTGTATTGTGCTCACAGTCCATGTGAGCTGTTCTGTTATAATGTCATTCTTTTGTTAGTCAGTCGTCATAATTAACGTTATTTTCGTTATTCAAACAATCCAACAAACACAAATAAACAAAGGAAACAATAATTTTTTTATTGCTGCGGAAATAAGGAAATGGTATGGCAAGAATGGTGAAGTGCCAGACAAAATACCATAATTATCTGCAGCGCAATTTTAGACATCTGCTTTCTCTTCAGTTAGTTTTTATCACTTCATAAAACAATACCAGTAAAATACTGGGGGGGGGGGGGGATTGATTGATGTGGTTTTTGAACCTTCTCCTAAATGGACTTTGGGAATCACTGTGTCTACAGAGGGATTCCAAAGTCCCTTTAGGAAAGTGCCTTCTCCCAGGTCTTATTGGCAGCCTACAGGTATCCCCAATTTCCTCGTCAAATAATATTTGAAGAAGTTAAGAAAAGGACATGGACCGAGATAAAAAGCTGTCCTTGACCACATTCACTTCACAATTTGTTTCAAAATAGCCATCAGATAGGAAATTGTCCTTTCTTGCTAAAGAAAGCCAGTGGATCAGTGTTCATATTAGACATGGTTCGTAGCTGGACCTGTCCTTCATGTGGTAATAACTGTTTGACGTAAACCCTTAACCCTTTTCTTACCATATTTCTGTTGACATTTGTTGCTTTTGTTTCAATATATTCTTAAAATATAATAAAGAATTTAGTAAAACAACTTTCCCATTATTAAGCTGGGGTTTGGAATAAATTAGCATAAAATTTTGGTGGAAGATTATAATTTAGATTATAATTATAATTTAGACCACTTTATAAGAGTAAGTTTATGTCATAGAACCTGGTGTGGCCTCAGGTAGGTTGGTATCAAAAGGGTTATTAAGTCAGCAAGATGCAGATGCAAGGTGTGTGTGTGTGTGTGTGTGTGTGATGGTTTCATCATCCTGTGCACATTTTGGACAGTTTCAGGTACTGGCTACTCTGTCATGGCCATTTGTGTACAGCATACCTTAAACAACCAAAGCCCGTCATCTGTAACCTTGCTAGACCAGGGACTTTTGGAAAATGTCTGTAATCCCCAATGTGAAATTTTTTCTGAAGTGACTACTTAGATTGTTGTAATTGTTCCCCAGAATCATTTCCAGATCACTATTGCTTATGGCTTCCATGAACCCTCTATCAAATGTGAGGGTTGGCAGAAGGCAGTGAGTATCTGGCACCATTCCAAATGCAAAGGCCTTGCTTTGGTCTATACTTGACCCAGGGTTGCAAATCAGTCAAAGAAATGACCTATTATCAGACCTGTTCTGCAAACAGTGACCACATCTATTCACCATTGTCATTGTCCAGGAGTCTCTGGAGATGTGCCAGTCACAACGTATTGCCTTGTGTTTCATCAGCCACACCATCCTGAGACCTCACTGTTGTGGGCTTTGGGAGCAGGTTGAG
>NC_068989.1:90558990-90560692 GCF_001194135.2 Octopus bimaculoides
GGCCTGAAGAACCTACTCCTTTTACAAGAAGTAAAAGGCCATACGCTCCAGTTTGGTTAGATATTTCCTGAGACAGGTTATGAGAAAGAGGCAGTAGTGCACAATCAATGCTATGTGGATGTGTGTTACTTGTGCCCAACTTTTCTGAGACAGCTTCTTCCCCTCAACCCATTTCTAAGTAATGGAATTGGTTACTCTTCTTATGACCACTTCTCAGTCTTTATCAACCGAGAGGGAAGAACATCGCAGTTGATCCTGAGGCGTAAGTTGAGCCAGGAGAGTAAACGGTCAAGATTAGAATGTCACGAGAAAGAATCTCAAGACAGACTCTTCAAGCTGAAGAGTCAGCTGGTGGGACATGTAGGGCTTGACCGAGAATGAAATGCTCGGATAATATCTGTAATCTCAACTGGTCATGCTTTGGAATTCAGCAGGAAAGCGTAATGATGGTTCATTCTGATAAGATCCTATGGAAGAGGTGAATGAGGACTTCTACCCTTTCCACCCCAGGAATTGTTGGTGGGGGAAAATGGATGGATGGAGGGTCAACGGACGTAGTTATTATAAGTTGTTTCCAAGCATTTAGAGCAGCACTTTATTGTTTGTGCCACTGCACTTCCTTTCAAGTTGTATTAGTAATAATAATAATAATAGTAAAGATGATGATGAAATTAATAATGATATGGTTTATTTGGCACAAAGCCTATAAAATGTTAAAGAGGAATGCACCGATTAATCTGGCCAAAAGTGTGATTTTGGCAAGAGAGAGTGTACATGTACCTACATACACATGCACACACGCATGCATATATATATATATATATATATATATATATATTAACCTATGTATGTAGATTCGTATGTGCACTACTTGTGCATGTGTAAATGCACATTGGTGTGTGCATTATGCATAATATTTATGGACATGTGCAAGTATACATGCATGCATGTTCACATATACACAGCTAGCTTTGTTTATGAAAATCTTTCAGCATTACATACATACATGTGTGTGTGTGTGTGTGTGTGTGTGTGTGTGTGTGTGTGTGTGAAATATCTCGTTACACTTCCGCTAATAGCTTTTCCTTAATTAGCTTACAAGCAATGATACAAAGAATAACATGAACCAACATAAGAGAAGGGGGAAAAAAAAGGGGGAGAGAGACCAGGAGACTAGAAGCATCCATTGATTAATAAAGTACCGTTACCTTGATACTGTTACTACCATCACTACTACTACTACTACTACTACCACCTCCACCACTACTACCATTACTACTGCCACCACCACATTGTCGATATTTTGTTGTTAATTTTGAATATTTGAATTGTATTTCTTTGTTGTGTGTGACTTGTGAAAGGGAAAAGTAAAAATAATTTTTAAATATTTAAAAAAAAAAATGTTTTTGTAAATAATATCGCTTAAAGAGTGTAAAGAAAATATATTTTTAAAGATAGGTGATAGGGGGTAATTTAGAGGGTGGGGAGGAGAAGGAGGAGAAGGTCTGGTAACAGGCCAGTAAGTCAATTGTCATGACTTTTTCCTCCACCCCAATATATGTGTGGGTGTGTGTGTGTGTGTGTGTATATATGCGTGTACACACTCACATACACATTGAAGACAAAAGAAAGATATAGCAAATTCTGTCAAAAAAAAAAATCAAAAAACAGTCATTTTGAGTAAACTGTGTAAAGAAAAAAA
>NC_068989.1:90560702-90577830 GCF_001194135.2 Octopus bimaculoides
CCACTGGTTTGCGTAGCTTCAACTGTTTTTACTGATAGGAAAGAGTGTTTGTCAAGAATCGACTTGTCTCAACTTGAACCCACACTAGGCCTGTTATTGTGTGTGTGTGTGTGTGTGTGTGTGTGTGTGTGTTTGGCTGTCTGCCTGTGGCTGCATAGTTAGCAGCTGTAGTTAAGTTCATCCTTTCTTTCTCCTATCATACCTGTAGTGTGTGTGTATGTATGTATCTATCTATCTATCTATCTATCTATTTGTCTGTCTATCTATCTATCTACCTATCTAGCTATCTGTCTATGTATGTATGTATTTATTTATTTATTTATGTATGTATGACTGTATGTATGTGTCTATCTATTTATGTATGTTTGTATCTCTATCTAACCCTACCTACCTGTCTGTCTGTCTGTCCATCCATCCTTCCTTCCTTCCATCCATGTGTATGATGGACTCTCTTGTCAAGGACGACATATGAGTGTCCAACTTTTGCAGAACTACCTGCCGCACAAATGATTTGCTTTATAGTGATCAAATGTATTGTGCTGCCGCCGCACATTGGCAGGCTCCATCCATTAATGGAATACATTAACCCCAATGCTTAACTGCTAATTATTTTATTACCTGTGAAGGGATGAAAGGCACAATTAACCTTGGCAGAATTTGACCTAAGTTTGTAAAGATGGATGAAATGCCACTAAGATTTTTGTCCAACCTGCTAACGACACTGCTAACTTACCTTATATTGGTAATCAATTAGACATTTCTCCAAGCGTTTACTGGTCTGCTCAATCTGGTATTCAAAATAGGTTATTCAATGGTTAATATATAAATCCACTAAGAATTCAGGTAATGTTAATGTTATTTTCCCATAATCCTTATTACTATTATTATTATTATTATTATTATTATTATTGGCGTAGGAGTGGCTGTGTGGTAAGTAGCTTGCTTACCAATAGCATGCTTTGGGGTTCAGTCCCACTGCGTGGCACCTTGGGCAAGTGTCTTCTGCTATAGCCTCGGGCCGACCAAAGCCTTGTGAGTGGATTTAGTAAACGGAAACTGAAAGAAGCCCGTTGTATATATGTGTGTGTGTGTGTGTGTGTGTATTGTATGTGTGTGTTTGTCCCCTCACCATCGTTTGACAAATGATACTGGTGTGTTTATGTCCCCGTAACATAGTGGTTTGGCAAAAGAGACCGATCGAATAAGTACTAGGCTGACAAAGAATAAGTTCTGGGGTCGATTTGTTCAACTAAAGGCAGTGCTCCAGCATGGCCGCAATCAAACGACTGAAACAAATAAAAGAATAAATGAATTATTATTATTATTATTATTATTATTATTATTAAGGTGGCGAGCTGGCAGAATCGTTAGCATGCTGAACGAAATGCTTAGCGGTATTTTGCCTGTTACTACGTTCTGAGTTCAAATTGCGCCGAGGTTAACTTTACCTTTGATCCTTTCGTAGGTCAATAATTTATATATATGAATTAAAGAGAGAGACAAAAAGGAGTTAAAAAAATCCAGGCAGATATCAATAAGCACTGTTTTAAACGATTTTGATTAATTATATCAAACAGATACAAATGAATGCAAGTAGAATACACATCCAACAGGTGTTGGTTTGTTGATATCCCTGTAATTTAGTGGTTTGGCATAAGCGACTAATAAAATAAGCACCAGGCTTTAAAGAAAAAAAGCGTAGTAGGGTCTATTCATTTGACTAAAAATTTCCTTCACGGCAGTGCCCCAGCATGGCCACAGTCTAATGATTGAAACAAGTCAGAGAGAGAGAAGCTGCAGAATCTGTCTGTGTGAATGTTGATCGTATGGTTTTTATCATCCTTTCCTCTTCCTCCTTGTCCTCGACCACTGATTCCGTTGCCCTTACCACTGCTGCCACCTGTCTGCATTCAATTATTAATCCACAAGGGTGTGTGTGTTTGTGTGTATATGTGTTGGTGGCCTCTGTGTGTATGTGTGTGTGTGTGTGTGTGTGTGTGTGTGTATTGCTAGGTTATCAAGTCACCATCTAAGTCATCACAGTGTTCAAAAGGCAAGTCAATCTGGGGAAATTTATTCTCCAAGGCACACACACACACATACACACACACACACACACACACACATACACACACACACACTGTCTTTTTTATGTATAATCATACATGTACATGCGTGTGTGTGTGTTATATATAGTAATCCCTTGACTATTGTGGGTGTTATGTTCCACCCCCCACCCCCCGCGATAGGTGAAAATCCGCAAAGTGGAAACAGTGCTGTACTGTATATGTTTTTTTATTATTATTTTTATAATTTGTATATATTTATTTTATCATAAATGCAAAACAACAGCATGGAGGAATCGACGTATGCTTAAATAACATACCGCGATAGGTGAACCGCGATATGGCGAAGGATTACTGTGTGTGTGTGCATATATATATAATGTGAACTGGCAGATTTGCCATTGTTAACACTTTCCTTCAATATATATATATATGTGTGTGTGTGTGTGTGTGTGTGTGTGTGTGTGTGCAGGAGTGGGTATGTGTGGGCAAGTGTCTTCTACTATAGCCTCGGGCCAACCAATGCCTAGACGGAAACTATACTATCAGAGTGGTTGGCATTAGGAAGGGCATCCAGCTGTAGAAACTTTGCCAGATCAGATTGGAGCCTGGTGCAGCTGCTTCCTTTCCAGGCCTCAGTCAAACTGTCCAGCCCATGCCAGCATGGAAAACGGACATTAAACGATGATGATAATGATGGCAAATTAAAAAAACATGCAAACTACCCATTTTCTTTCCTGCACATTGACAAATGTAATGCAGTTAAGTTAGGTAGCCATATATGGAATTTGAAGGCCATCTCCACACTACATACAATTAAGAATGTTAATGGCTCTAAGAAATGCAACTTATGTATAGCAGAAAAAATTATATTCTTCTTATATCCAACAATTCCTACACACTGCTTCATTCCAGGTCTGAACTATATATATATATATATATATATATATATATATATATATATATATATATATATATATATAAACATATATATATATAAACATATATATATATGTGTGTGTGTATGTGTGTGTGTGTATATATATATATATATATATATATATATATATATATATATATTATCTAATGTATACAGTATTTAAGATAAGAGCTTCCAATAATTTCTTGTCATAGTGACACTGAGATTATGCAGATTTACATAACGTGTTTTATGTCTCCAAATAATCTTCAGGCTCATAGCACTTGGTTCTATTTGAAAACCAGGAGACTTGAAGATTGTTTGGAGACACAAGCCACGTTATACAAATTTGTCTAACGTCAGTGTCTCTTTGGTTAGGAATTATTTGTAGCTGTTATAAAATAATGTGTGCCTTAAATGATATTTATCTTTCACTAAATGAAGTAGATTTTTGTTTTTTTTTTGTTGATCTTACCTTAATGGATCAATAAATTTGTGTGTGTGTGTGTGTGAGAGAGAGAGTGTATATGAATTCATTATTAAGTACAATCTGGAGTTGTTACCGTTCTTCTTTTTAAAACTTATAACGAAACAAGCCAGTTACCTTGAACTATTTCTACCAACCAACAGGTGTTTCAAAGTAAATATTCGGTGGGTGACTATGGTGGTAGTAGGAGGAGTTATTTAACCCTATACCTGCTCTAATCCAGTAAATCTATAACCAAAAATGTTCCATCTGTGACCATATTTCATTTTTTTTTTGTCAGACATTACATATCTAGGAATACATTATTTAATGTGCTTTCCCTCCCCTCAAAATATGCTATGATTTGAGGAAGATTTTGCTGCCTTTTCTTACAGGATGGGCAGCTGCATACAGGCTCCCTCATTGGGTTGTAGTCGTGTTAGTGCTTAGTAGTGGTAGTGATGGTGGTGGTAGGAGTGGTGGGAGAGCAAAAGGTATAAACTGTATCTCATATTTATCATGTATACAAATATATGCACACAAACACACACACACATGCGTACACGTATGTATATGCTGGTGTGGCCCCTGACCTTGCCAAATTCTGTAAAGCTGTCCAACCCATGCCAGCATGGAAAATAAATGTTAAATGTTGATGATGATGGTTGATGATGAACACACACACACACATGTACATACGCATGCACAGACACATCTGTGTGTTTAAGCAGGGTTTTGGGTTCTGCCTCAGTGTTGCACCTTGGGCATGTGTCTTCCAATATAGCCTTGGCGCAGCCAAAGCCTTCTGAGTGGACTTGGTAAATAGAAACTGAAAGAAGCCCATTGTGTATATATGTAAATGCATATGCACACGTGTGTGTGTGTGTGTGTGTATGAGTTTCCTTGTCTTGACATCACATGACAGCTGTAAACAAGTGCCACCAACATACAAGCAGTGTACTTTGTTTCCATAATTCCACGTTCAGCCATGAGCAAATGTTACCTTGCTTTGAAACAGGTAAAGGCTTGGTGCCAGTCCTGAGAAAAGCAGCCTTGGTGGATGCCAAAATGTATGTGTCTGTGTTATTGTTTACATTTGCGTTTCTTTGAAAACCACAGGCTTCGAGTGGTGATGCGCCATTGTCAGTTCTCCTGTCAACAAATCACCTGTTTGCTTTGTGTAAAATAAAAGGTCCTTTACTTGATAAACAAGTAAGAGTTAGGGGCAGGAAGGGTATTCAACTACAAAAGCTATGTGTCTGTAATGTATTCATCTAACCCATGCTAGCCTGGAAAATCTATAAGAACCAAACTTTGTCAGGCAGTTATTATATCTCTTGTGACATGTAAACACCCTGCTTTTATTCCTTTACCTGCTGCTGCTGTATTTCTCAGACCAAATTCTACAGCCCACATCACACCAAAACCAGAGGTTGACTTACATACCATAAGCACTCTGAAGGACCAACATCTCGGTGTGAAATTGCTGCAGGTTATGGAAAGAGAGTGACAACGTTTGAATGTTTACACTACAGACTGTGTTCACTTGTGTGCTGGAAAATACAGTGTGACTAAGCTAGTGTCTTTAGTTGAACAGTGGCTGAGGAGGTGATTTGTCTGAAAGTCACTGAAACTTTTAGATATCTCATGAAGTAACTTGTGGTTAATATTACATATTGCCTTTAAGGGGTATATTTCAGGTTGGCTTTTCCCTGTTCCATTGATTCAAATGGACATAGCACCAACTACCTATTGAGTTCTTTCACTCTCTGTGATTAAATGCTTTTTGCTTAGATGAATTAATATTGTACTGATCAGGTTTTTGACTCTTGTATCTATTATATGTGTGTGAGTGTGTATAAATATTTTTTTTTTTATTATTAATCTGCAAAAGTTACAGATTGTCTCAGGGGCTGACAGTTTCATGTTGATGCACTCTGTAACTTCTACTGATTAATAATGAAATGCACACACACACACACACACACGTGCACACACACATAAAACATCAAAGTATCGACAACAAATATATCTGCATAATTTACATGTTGGTTTCAATAACTAGGCTAAAACTGATTGCCTGTCAGGATTTATCAATACCTGTGGTAATTTTGCTGTCACAATTGCAGCCAGGTGTTGCAACAACGAACACAACAGAATATGCTGAAACAATTTCTAACACTCTCTGTCAATTCATCTCTATTCATGTGTAGCTAATATAAATTTTTCTATTTATCTAATAATTTTTCTATACATCTGCCCCTGTCTATCTTGGCTGTCCATAAGCTGTTATTTCTCTGCCTGTCTTGAATACATTGGCAAACCACTTCCTGTTCACTGATATTTTATTTTATCAAGGGTAGCGGGTGACTGGGGTTCAGGATACCGTTTATCTAAATGGGGTGTTGAACCACATATCGCTTGTATATTTCATATTAGTGGAACTGGTGTCCTCATCTTGATTGTTGATATTTCCCTACTCTTCAACTGTTGTATGCTCCAGCCATCTTCAGGTGTCTTGTGTTGAACTTGGTTGTTGTATCTAAACCTGAAACTATTCATGAAGGACATGTAATTTACTGATGCCACAAAGTTCAGTATTTCAATGGCGACCGGATACAACAACCAAGTTCAACACAAAACACCTGAAGATGGCTGGAGAATACAACAGCAGAAATGTAGTGAAATCAGCAATCAGGATGGGGGCACCAGTTTGACTGATGTATACAGTATACATAATATAAATATCTCTTCTTGCAAATATAGAGTTGTGACTCCATATGTGTTTGATTAAAAAGTAAGCCATTGCTGTCTTGTGTCTCAAAACTCGTGTGACTGGTCACCCAGTTTCCATCTGTTTAAGTGGCGGAGATCACGACATTTCCTCTGAACATAACACCCAGTGTATCAAAGGATCTTTCGTTTACAACTGACTGAACTGGAACCAAATGAAATGAAGTGTTTTGCTCAAGGACACAACAGCATTGCCTGGGTCAGGAAGTGAAACCGTGATCTTAAGATCATGAATACAATGCCCTAACCAACAGGCATGTACCTTCACATGTGTTTAATATCCACATGTATTTTGTACTACTATAATTTAACTACTATAACAACCACTGTTATAACCAGGGCTGTGGAGTCAAAGCAAAAAACTTTGACTCTGACTCCTCTACTATTGGTGACTCCGACTCCTCTTTATGTAATTAAGTGATTGTGGTCCACATATTTCATGAAGCTTATGCACATGCTTGTACTTTGAGCAGGCCTATTTGTTACGACTGGTTTATATTAAAGAATATATTGTGAGTCCGTATAGTTTTACCGATTCCTTGTCTCCACAACTCTCTGACTCTCCAACACGGTGACTCTGATTCCACAACTCTCCGACTCAGCAACTCTCCGGCTCGGAGACTCTCCGGCTCGGAGACTCTCCGGCTCGGGGACTCTCCGACTCGGGGACTCTCCGACTCGGGGACTCTCCGACTCGGGGACTCTCCGACCTAGCGACCCGACGACTCCCTGACTTGGCGACTCCCCGACCCTCTGACCTGGCGGCCCTCTGACTCGGCAACTGTCCAACTCCATGACTCTCCACCTCCGACTCCATAGCCCTCATTATAACTATCATTTGCTAACTTGTTATGTAGCTGTGTATTTATATGTGATGAGTGGATGCAGATTTATTGCTGTTTGGTTTCTGTCCAACTGGTTTTATGTCTCTTACATAATTTGTATCTTCATTAGTATAAATGGCGTGGTGTTGAAGAGAACTGGGCTTACATTTAATGGACTTCACAGGATAGCTGTGTGGTTAAGAGATTTGCTTACCAATCACATGATTTCTGGTTCATTCCCACTTCGTGGCATCTTGGGCAAGTGTTTTTATAGCCCTGCACTGACCAAGTCCTTGTGAATGGATTTGGTAGATGGAAACAGAAGCCCATCGTACATATATATCTATGTACGTATCTGTGTCTGTTCGTTCCCCATCACCGCTTGACAACCAGTGTTGGTATGTTTACATCCCCATGACTTAGTGGTTTGAGGAAAGATACTGGCAAAATAAGTATGAGGCTTTAAAAAGAAAAAAAAGTTCTGAGGCCAATTTATTTGACTAAAAAAATTCTTCAAGATGGTGCTCTACCATGGCCACAGCCTAACGGCTGAAAAAAGTAGAAGGTAAATAGATAAAACGCTTGGACTTAACTAATTTGGGTAGATTATGAGATGCCAGTGTGAACGTTGAAGTAACCAAGTAAACAAACAGGGTAAAAAAAGCAGCACTTAATTTCTTGGTGGTTGGATAAACTGAATAAGCAGGCTGAGGGTGTGTGTGTGTGTGTGTGTGTGTGTGTGGTACTATCATGCAGTGCACAGAATCAAGATAAAACAAAGATCTTTATAAAACCTTTGACCTTTGGAATTTTGTTGTCGTTACTGATCTTCTTAATTAATGTTGTGACCTACTAATGAAAAAAAAAAAAACCCTGGGAATTAAGATTGTTGTTGTTGTTGTTATAAATGTGATTACTTCATTCATTGTCACCTCCCCCTCCATTACTCCCATTGCTGGCATCATCATCATCACCATCATTCCTAATAGCTTGTATGATGGGATGGTGGGAGAAAAAAAAAAAAAGATTAATCGGTTGAAAGTTAGCGTTTCTGCTGTTGCGGCTGTTTCTTCAGGAGTTATAAGTGAGATACAAGCTTTTAGAAATAATAATAATAATAATTTTACTATAGGCTCAAGGCCTGAAATTTAGGGTGGGGGATAGTTGCTTAGATCAACCCCAGTACTAAACTGGTATTTGTTTCATCAACCCTGAAAGATGAAAAACAAAGTTGACCTCAGTGGAATTTGAACTTGGAATGTAAAGCTGAATGAAATGCTGTGAAACATTTTGCCCAATGTGCTAAGGGTTCTGCCAGTTTGCCACCTTAATATTATTAATAACAATCCTTTCTATTGAAAGCACAGGGCTTCAAATTTGGGGGAAGGGATCAAGTCAATTACATTGACCCCAGTGTGTAACTGGTACTTATTTAATCGACCACGAAAGGATGAAAGGTAAAGTTAACCTTGGTGCAATTTGAACTCAGAACGTAGCGATGGGCAAAATACCGCTAAGAGTTTCGTCCAGCGTGCTAACGATTCTGCCAGCTCGTTGCCTTAATAGTGATGATAATAATAATAAAGATAATAATGATAATAATTTCTTTATTAAGTACTAGGGTCTTACAATGAGATTGGGGAGATTACAATAGAATGTAGGATTATACGAAAGTGTGTGAACAGGAAAATAACAGTAATAATAAATTTGAACAATGAATAATTCCCCAAAAGAGGGAGAATTCCATGGGCCCCTCTGGGGGAAACCTCACAAAACCATGGTTATAATAATATTAAGGGGGTACAAATGACCATGGAATGCATCTAGAAAGTTCCCCTCTAATGTACAAGTCCGGGCAAGGTTGTTTATGGAAGATCAGTTTGCCATGTATACCAGCCTCCCCTCTACACACCACTGAGTGGGGACATCAGGCTTCGATGGTGCTTTTTATGTGCCACTAATAAATAGTAGACCGACACAGTCAGTGATGTCAGTCAGCGGGCTACGCTGTTCGGGCCAGCCCCGCAGAGATGACGAAATACGTTGTGAAAATAAGGGGACATAACAAGTTTCCATTCTGCAGATCCACTTACAAGAGAATGGTTATCCTGGAACTGTAGGAGAAGACATCTGCCCATGGTGTGCTGTGCAGTGGGATTGAACTTGAAACCATGCAGTTGGGAAGCAAGCTCCTTAGCCACACAAGAAGCGTGTCTATACCTATAGCCACAATCATTCAATTTAAAAACAACAAAAAAAAAAAAGTTTTATTAATCTCTTTAATTAGGCAGCAACATAATTATACCCTCTTGTGTGCACACACACGTGTACACACACACGTGTACACACACTTGCAACTGTCCTGTATACACGCATCCATGTATATGCACACACACACACACACACACACACACACACGTATGCAGTTCTGACACTTTTGTTGTGTTTGCTCCTGTTAGTTTTATTGCTTGGTGATGTTGGTAGTTATTGGGTGCACTTCAAATTCTCTTTTATTCAGATTAGCTTCATTAGGAGGAGCAGGTTCAAATCCTGTGGCTATCTACTGGCAACGTTTTTTCATAGGCGTGGCTCTGTAGTAAATAGTTTGCTTACCAACCACATGGTTCCAGGTTCACTCTCACTGCGTGGCACCTTGGGCAAGTGTCTTTTACTATAGCCTCGGGCCGACCAAAGCCTTGTGAGTGGATTTGGTAGATGGAAACTGAAAGAAGCCCATCATATGTGTGTGTGTGTGTGTGTGTGTGTGTGTGTGTGTGTGTGTGTGTGTGTGTGTGTGTGTGTGTGTGTGTGTGTGTGTGTTTGTGTGTCTGTTTGTCCCCCTATCACTTCTTGGCATCTGCTGTTGGTGTGTTTATGTCCCCGTAACTTAGCAGTTCGGCAAAAGAGACCAATATACTAAGTACTAGGTTTACAAAGAATAAGTCCTGGGGTTGATTTGTTTGACTAAAAAGGCAGTGCTCCAGCATGGCCACAGTCAAATGTCTGAAACAGATAAAAGAATATCTTTCCATTTTTTGTTCAAAACAAAATAGGGTTTGATTTTAAGTGTTGGCTGCTTTTCCTAGCAGATTGAGTGACCCCATAGTTGCCCCTTCATTGGCTCACGATGCCAGCAGCTGTATTAATACCACAGATGATGTTGATGGTATTTGGTGGTCGTTGGTTAGGGTGCTGGTTGGAGGTTTACTGGTTACGCTTAGTTTCGTCTGTTGGTTTTAATATTTTGCCGTCGGGATGTCAAATCATCAGATTTATAAACAAGCCTTTTGTTTTATTATCGACTCACAAACCTCTCTCGGCTTAACAAGAACCTTCAAGAACAGGCAGGTAGCTCCGTTAGTTCATTTGTCGTTTGATTAAGTTCGTTAGTTTTACAGCTGGTAATTTTTGCTAATACTTCACACACACATACACTCCTCCCTCTCTCTCTCCCCCTCTCTCTCACACACACTTGTATACATCCTTATTGCTTGGTTGGGGGGTGAAGTCATTAGAATTATAAAGTATTATTTCCCATTCTGGATGTGTGTGTGTGTGCATGTGTGTTTTTATATTTGTAGTGATCTATTTTATGTGTGCGTGTATATGTGAGTGTTTTTTGTGTAAGAGCTTGTGTGTATGTATGTGTGCAGTTGTGCATGTGTATGTGTATATATATATATATATATATACATATGATGGACTCTCCCGTTGTTAGACCGACGTATGAGGGTTCGACAATTTCATACCAAACAGTCACACCAGTGATTTTTGTTTATAGTGATCAAATGTTTGTGTAGACATAAGCTCACTCCCCCCATCAGATCGACATCACCTGTACAGGTGCAACTGGGTGCCACATGTCAGATGTCGAAATGATCACAGAGCAACGTGAAATGAAGTGCTTTGCTCAAGGACACAACACAATGCCCGGTCTGGGAATTGAACCCATGAACTCACAGTGTTGTGGTCTTGAGCAAGACACTTTATTTCACGTTGCTCCAATTGACTCAGCTGTAGAAATGAGTTGCAATGTCACTGGTGCCAAGCTGTATCGGCCCCTTTGGCTTTCCCTTGGACAATATGGGTGGTGTGGAGAGGGGTGGCTGGTATGTATGGGTCTTCCATAACCAACCTTGCCCAGACTTGTCCCTTGGAGCGGAACGTTTTAGGTGCAATCGCATGGTCATTCATGACCGACGGAGGTCTTTATATATAAAGCTTTATCTAGTTCTGTCCAACTCAATGACCTGTTCCCATTGTTATTAACCCTGGTGATATTTGTTCTCTTTTGTGATGGAATGTTTAAGTGTGATGCTGTTCTTCCTTCCACTTCATAAAATAAACGATGATACAGATTATTTATTTACTTCTTTGCCACAAAGCTAACACAAATACAAGGCATTAAGAATTCACCAGCAAAGATGAGATACTTTGAGGAAATGTACCAAAATTCCACATTTGGGCAAAAAGGAACAATGCAATACATATAACCTCATATAAATATGTCTGTCCATTGGTTTACCTGTCCATCTATATATCTGTCCATATATCTATCTGTCTGTCTGTCATTCTACCTTGCTATCTGTCCATCTCCATCCATCTATTTCAGCACACACACACACACACACACACACACACACACACACACACACACACACACACACACACACACACACACACACACACACACACACACACACACACACACACTCTCTCTGTCTGTCTGTCTGTCTGTCTGTCTGTCTGTCTGTCTGCCTCTCTCTCTCTGTCACCAAAAGTCATAATAAAATGTCCATATAAATATTTGTATCCATTTATCTACATACATAAAGGTGGTGCTCCAGCATGGCCGCAGTCAAATGACAAACAAGTAAAAGCATAGAATCATAAAAGCATACCTGTGTGTATATGTATGCACACACACACACACACATTCGCGTATGCATTTATCTTAGTGTAGGGGGGTTGGGTTCTGTCTCTTCCTGTAATACCTTCAGCTTTGTCTTTTATTCCCCAGAATGCTCTTATCACCCCCTCCCCCACTCCTTCCCTATTTAGCAACGAAAATGACAAAAACAATAACGACAATATTAATAACAATATTTCTCTTCTACACCCAGCAAAAAAGAAAAACAAAAAGAAAACAAAAAAAAAAAAGAAAGAAAATAATGAATGTTTGAATTAGAAAGCCATAACAATAACATAACCAAACCAGCATTGACCAGAAGTCTTTGAATGGAATAAATAAATAAATAAATAAGACCAAATGTTTGACAAGCTTTAGAATACGTAGCACCAACTGGAAACAAAAGCTAAAATACACTCCATGCCTTTTCCAGTATGTCCAGATGTATGTATTATGTATGTATATACAAGAGTTTCTTTACCAACCTGTTGGTCATTTGTGATATATTTATATATATTTATATATATATCATGTACATACATACAGAACAATCAAGAAAACAAGCAAACATCAATGAATCAATATACCTTTTGGTCTTATAAACCTAAATATATATATATATATATATATATATATATCTATGATGATGATGATCATCATCATCGTTTAACGTCCGCTTTCCATGCTAGCATGGATTGGACGATTTGACTGAGGACTGGCGAACCAGATGGCTACACCAGGCTCCAATCTGATTTGGCAGAGTTTCTACAGCTGGATACCCTTCCTAACACCAACCACTCCGAGAGTAGTGGGTGCTTTTACGTGCCACCGGCACGAAGGCCAGTCAGGTGGTACTGGCAATGGCCATGCTCAAAATGGTGTATTTTACGTGCCACTTGCACAGGAGCCAATCCAGTGGCACTGGCAATGATCTCGCTCGAATGTGAGGCCCAATTTTCGAAGGTTGTGCCTCACCACCTCATCCCAGGTCTTCCTGGGCTTACCTCTTCCACAGGTACCCTCAACTGCTAGGGTGTGGATATATATATATATATATAAACTTTTCAAAAGATTTTATCAGTGGCCAGCATATTAAAAAATACCTTTTAAGGTGAAAATTATAAACAACTTATTTATAAGGGCAAAAGAAAAAAATTTCTATGCTAAATATGTCGAGAATAGACTTTGAATTGTCAATAACCACATAATTTATTCATCACTATAAGCACATCAATTAATTATATTTGGTTATTGATGATTTAAAGTCTATTCTCGGCATATTTGGCATAGAAATCTTTTCTTTTGCCCTTATATATATGTATATATATGTATGTATGTATATGTATGCATATATATGTATATATATATATATATGTATATACATGTATGTATGTATATGTTTGCATATATATGTATATATATGTATATATATATATATGTATGTATATATGTATGTATATGTATATATATGTATATATTTAATGTACTTGTGTTTTAGGTTGTTACTTGTGGAATGGTTACATTGTATTGTTTATATAAGTAATGTGCAGGTGTGGTTATATGGTAAGGAGTTTGCTTCCCAACCTCATGGATCTGGGTTCAGTCCCACTGTGGTATCTTGGTGAAATGTCATGTATTATAGTCTTGGGCTGACCAAGGCCTTGAGAGTAGATTTGGTAGACCGAAACTCAAAGAAGCCTGTCATATCTATATATATATATATATATATATATATATATAATCTACCTACTACATATGTTGAAAAATCAGTGCGTTTGTTTGTGGCGTTGTTAGCTAACTCCCCCTACATCGCTTTATTGATTTTGATGACACTTGATACATGAGTAGAACTCATGTCTGGAAACCTCATGACACATTAGATTGTTGAAAAAATCGATAATACGTCCCCTTGGAGGGACCTTTATATCTACCTCTTATAACTATTTTTTTAAAACACCCAAGGGAAATAACCCATAGCATCAGTACAGTATGTATAACTGCTGTCATTCACAGAAAAAACTATTGTTTTACTGTGAGAAAAGTGTAACTGAAAATGCAGAATTATCGTAGTAACGGGCATTCAAAAAAGTATGTATGTATAGAAATGTATGAATGAAATCTTTAATGTTTAAGATTCAAATTAAGGAAATGCAATAATAATGTTTAGCAGTTCAAAACTGTGAGTAGTGAAATGTAGAATTAGGTCGGCTGATCTCGAAGGAGACACAAAACACACACTCTTACATCCATACATACATACACTCTTACATCCATACACACACACACACACACACGTGCGCGCGTGATGGGCTTCTTTCAGGTTTTATCCACCAATCCACTTGCAAAGCTTTGGTCGGCCTGGGGTTATAGCAGATACTTACCCTGGGTGTCATACAGTGGGACTGAACCCAGAACCATCTGATTGGGAAGCTAACTTCTTACTACACAGCTGAAATTACACACACACACACACACATGTATATATATTTTTGTGTATATATTGTATGAGAGAGTAGCAGGAAGCATGGTGTTGGTATTTCATTTATTTCCTATCCACAATCGATTCAGCGATTGATAATCAAGTTCGATTAATAATCGCAACTAATGAAATATGTTTGATGAGATTGATCAAGGACTGCTTCATCAGACAGAAAGCTGGGGCTCACCGCCATATACACCCATCTTTGCTCTATTTCTTGCTTGGCTTCCATACTCTGCTGGATATTGGATATATTACAAAATCACTGTTTATGATATATATACATCTCTATGGGCATGCATGCGCGCACACACACGCACACACACGCACACGCACACACACACACACAAACACAAACACAAACACATACACACACACACACTTTTTTTGAGAGTGATATGATGCTTGAACAACTTCCTCAAAACAAGTTGTATGGGAAGTGTTTTAAAATATAACCTGATTGACATATATGTGTGTGTGTGTGTGTGTGTGTACATGTATTTGTATATATGAATGTGTGTATATATGTGCATATATACAAACGTATATGTTTGTGTGTGTGTGTATATGTATATATATATATATATGGTGGTTGTCTCCTCCTTATGCAGTTTCTGACCACCTCCTGTACCTACACCTTAGCACCATCATGGCATCTGATGTGGCTTGTTAAACCAGACAAGGTTTTTAAAAGACACCTACATAGATTGCATATCCGATCTGGACCACACATATACACACACATGAGAGCTTATGGTTATATATATATATATATATATATATATATATATATATATATATATATATATATGTATATATATATATATATATATATATATATGCAGAGGGTGTGTAATATGTCAATATACCTGTTTGAGCTTGGCTAAAATAGTTATTTGATGTTTCCATATATCTATGGAGATACTTTGTGTGTGTGTAGGCGGAGTATATTGTATTGTTTTATGTTGGTTTGTCTATCGTATGTATATTTCCGTTCAGTCGTAGTTGTAGTAGTAGTAGTAATAATAGCCGAAGCAGTCGTTGCTTAGCCCCAGGTGAATCCAGACGGAATACACCTGTGATCAAATGTGTCGCAGCTATGCACACCTTGTCGTTTCTCTCAGGCATTGCAATTCAGAGATTTTCCTACCATGTGGCTGTGTGGTTAAGAAGCTGGCTCGGTAACGACATGGTTCTGAGTTCAGTCCCACTGTGCAATTGTCTTCTACTGTATTCCTGAGCTGACCAATACCTTGTGAGTGATTTTGGTAGGTGGAAACTGTGTGAAAGCCCATATATGTGTGTTTGTTTTGTCAAGAAGCTTCATTTTCAATCACAGGTTCCGTCTCACTTCATGGTTCATTGGACAAGTGTCTCCTGTTATAGCCCCAAGCTAACTACTGCCTTGTAAGTGGATTTGAAGTGCAGAAGCTTGTCATGTATGTGTGTGTGTGTGTACTCTATCTTTCCATTTTTGAGTCAGCAAATTGTGTGATTTGAAGAGAATTTGACTGCTTTTTCTAGCAAATCAAACAGCCATGTAAAAGTCCTGTCTTTGTCTCCAGGAGTTTCTACATTGGTTCTGTGTGTGTGTATGTGTGTGTGTTTGTAATTAAAGCTCCTCTTGCTATCTTGCTAATTTTCTAATTTTACCTGACCGATTCTGTGTTGTCATAGCAACATGACAACATGAAAGGAGAATGAAACAGTTGAAACCTGCTTCTTTTATGCCATGTTGTGTTTTATGTCCTGCGTTTTGTGAGCAAAAGCTGTTTCGGTTTCTAACAGCATGAGTGTAACCAAACACACACACACACACACTCACACACACACACAGCATGCTGTTGGTTATGGCAACGAGTGTTCCGTTTGATCTCAGCAATGGAACAGCTTGTTTGTGAAATTAACGTGCAAATGGCTGAGCACTCCACAGACACACATACTCTTCACGTCGTTCTCAGGGAGATTCAGTATGACACAGAGTGTGACAAGGCTGGCCCCTTTTGAATTACCGGTACCACTCATTCTTGCCAGCTGAGTAGGACTGGAGCAACGTGAAATAAAGGGCCTTGCTCAAGAACACAACGTGCCGCTGGGATTTGAACTCAGAACTTTACAGTCGTGAGCCAAAAGCCCTAACCATTAAGCCACATACACACTCACACTCAAAGTGTTTTGGTCTGTCTTTTGAGCGATGTGTCTTTGATCAAAACTGCCCTGTGGTATTTATTGTGTCAGTGAATAAATCGGCAGAGTTACAGTGTCAGGCAAAAGCTCTTGTGATATTTCTTTTGGTTCTCTGCGTTCTGAGTTCTAATCTTACCAAAGTCAACTTTGTCTTTCATCCCACCCTGCCGTGGTCCCAATATGTACATGCTATTATTTATAGCTTTATGTGCTTCGAGATCTGCTGTTCATAAAAAGAATTATTCCATGTTCTCTTGAAAGTTCAGTAAATTTTATGATGTCAGCTAATATATAGATATATATATGTGCGTGTGTATATTTGTAAACAAACCCGAAGGCTGTAAATTACGGAGAAGAGTGACACACATAGGTCCTTTTTAATAAAATTATTTATAACTATAATTATGTATTACATGCTTCATTGAAAATTACTGAACCTAAACAATTAATCATATATAAATAATATTATAGTTATTTTATATATA
>NC_068989.1:90577886-90585429 GCF_001194135.2 Octopus bimaculoides
TATATATATATATATATATATATATATGCATATATATATGCCACAGAACTTCCCCAAACTAGACACCAATAATTGTTAGCATGCCAGGCGAAATGCTTAGCAATATTTTGTCTGCTGTTATGTTCTGAGTTCAAATTCCACCGAGGTTGATTTTGCCTTCCATCCTTTTGGGGGTTGATTAAATAAGTACCAGTTATGCACTCGGGTTGATGTAATTGACTTATTTTCTTTGTCTGTCCTTGTTTGTCCTCTCTATGTTTAGCCCCTTGTGGGCAATAAAGAAATAAATATCACCACCATCATTACCACCACCATCATCACCACCACCATTATCATCACCACCATCACCACCATCATCATCATCATCAACATCAATCAAAAACTATATAATGAAACCAAAATTGAAGCAAACAAAAAATGCAAAGCATGTTCATACTTGAATATGAAAAAAAAAAATTGGAAATGAATTTGGTGGGGATGGGGAGGGTGGGGGCTATTAATGAATGAAAGATCCACGATGGGGGGGGAGTAGGGAGTGATAGGGGAAGCCCCCCACTCCCTTCACCTCTGCTTATCTGAAGGAATGATGCTGGTGCTGGTGCTGGTTGTATGTATAGTGTAGTCTTGGTGATGTTGCTGTTTAAGGTACTTTTGTGACAGTGTCTACCTGGGGGTAATGTACTGAAAACAAACTGTTTTTGTAGCACATGCTGGCCCCTTACCACACACACACACACACACACACACACACACACACTTGTCAGAATCTGTGTGTGTGCAAGTGTGTACTTGAGCATTGGTGTTTGGCTGTAGGACTGAATGTGTGTAGGTGTTGTGTGTGTGTGTGTGTGTCCATATGTATAGAACTGTGTGTATGTATGACTTTTTGTGTGTGTTTGAATTTGTAAGCATATGTATATACATATCTCTTTCCTTCTCTCTCTGTCTCTATGTGTGTGTGTGTGTGTTTGTGTTTCTACAAGTCAAACTGTTAAATTGTGATTGTGTATATCCACACACACACACACACACACGTTTCATTCCCAAAGTGTAGGTCAACCTGAAGTTATAGAAGACTAGATGTGAGTTTCATAAACTACAAAATATAAGCATCCTCACTACCACACCTGAAACGTATCTGTTATAACTGTTTATCTTGATTTGAATGTATGGTGAAGGTATTTAGAATGTCCAAACTTATTTCTGCAAATGTGCGAAGCACTGATGCTGATCATAGTTCAATCAATAAGCGTAGGAGCGAGGTAAATGCAGCATAAATAGGTGGTGTCAGTGAGGCCCCCATTTAAGCGGCCCCTTCAGAAATTAAACCTCCTTATGATACTCTCTGGGAGTTCATTGTATGACATTCATTGTCATTGCTCTGATTTGGTCACCAATGCCATGTATTTAGTTTAAAATGCCACCGGCATAGGAACCAGTCAGGCGGCACTGGTAACAACCACGCTTGAATGGTGCTTTTTACATGCCACTGGCATGGGTACCAGTCAACCAGCACTGGCATCGACCATGCTTGAATGGTGCTTTTTATGTTCCACCAGCACGGGAGCTAGTCAGGTGGCACTGCATATATAGTGCAAAAACACTGTTGTTAGCCATCACAGCAGATTATGATGGCTAATAAAATAGAAATAAGATTTTAAAATTTCTTATTTCTGTTACTTGCATGATTTGGGAGTGCCATCTCAGAGTGTCTGGCCATGTTGCTTGATTTCTTGAGTTAGACCCTGCTTACCATGTCCTTTTTATTGAGGATTATGGTTTGAAGGCATGTAAATAAAATTGTTTTTACCTCGATTTGCAATCAGGTACCACCAGCCGATTGATCAATTCTTCACCCATGTTGTCACGACCTCTCTATCTCCACAACTCATGTCTGTCCCTGCTAGCGTCCCCAGGAAAAAGCAAAATGCAGGGAAAAACTCGTCACTTCCAGTCTTCCTTCCACCACATGCTTCCCTGATCTAAAGATCACCACTACCCTGTTCTGTCTCGTAATCATCCATCCACCTGGTGAGGACGATGTTCCCTTAGAGATTTCTGTAGGGTCCCGGGGCCACCTTCCTCCTCCCCTTCATCATTGGAAGAGCTAACCACCCTTCGAATATCCAGGATGTGACACGGCATTCCATCCACTTATACATTATTCAGAATACTGATTGCATATCTCCAAAACCAAAAGTCTTGGTCTCCTGTCATTGCCTCTGTGAGGCCCAACATTCGAAGGTCATGATTCACCACCTCATTCCATGTCTTCCTGGGTCTACCTCTTCCACAGGTTCCTTCCACAGTTAGCGTGTGGCACTTCCGCACACAGCTGTCCTCATCCATACAAAATTTGTGACCATACCAGCGCAGTCGTCTCTCTTGCAGCCCACATTCGATGCTTCTTATGTCCAACTTTTCTCCCAGGGCACTCACACTTTGTGTGTATGCACACTGACATTACACATCCAGTGGATCATACCAGCTTCATTTCTTTCAAACCTAGGCATCTTTAAAGAAATTCTTTTGGCAATACGATGGTCATCTCAAGACTATTCTGGTTTCTTAAAATAAAAAAATATGTTTCCAGTCAATTGCCATTTTTCTCCGTTTTTTTCTTACGTTTTTAGTTTTGTTTTCCAATAATTGTTTTTTTCTTTTACTCTTAATTTTTTTTTTGTTAAATTTTAATTTCCAAAACTAATTTCTTTTTTTTCTTTTTTCTTTCAGCTTCAAAGTTTGAAGGATGAATATGAAAGGCAAATGGAAGATTT
Source organism: Octopus bimaculoides (assembly GCF_001194135.2). Taxonomy (NCBI): domain Eukaryota; kingdom Metazoa; phylum Mollusca; class Cephalopoda; order Octopoda; family Octopodidae; genus Octopus; species Octopus bimaculoides. The sequence goes on from NC_068989.1 coordinate 90,580,664, forward strand.
GAAACAAGAATTCTATAACGAACGGATTAAACATGTTAGAAGCAATACTAGTGAGAGTCAGACCAGTGGCAGCAGCGAGATGGACGAGGGATCGAATGGAGCTGTTGACAATAAACAGGAGCAAGTGAGTTTTGCATTTCTGGTTCTCATAGGATTTTATTGGTACATATACTCTTCACCTTTCACTTGTTTCAGTCATTGGACTGTGGCCAAGCTGGGGCCCCAGCTCAAAGGGTTTTGAGTCAAAGAAATTGACCTCAGTAATTATATCTTTTTTTTAAAGTTGTGGGTTTCTTGTACCAAAATCACTGAGTTTTATGGAGACATAAACAAACCAACACCGTTTGTTATGCAGGAAGCAATACACACTCACACACACACACACACACAGACACACGACAGGCTTCAACACAGTTTCCATCTACCGAATTCACTCACATTTTGTTTAGTTGTTTATTACCAGAATAATAAGTCATTAAGTGCAGGGAAATATCCTGCCTCTGTGTTCTTAGAGTTATGCCAAGTCATTGTTCCTGGAATTGATACATTTCTTTATATTGATCCTGGGATGATGTGTAACTGCCATTGGGTCATCCAGGTGTACAATTATTAATAATGGGACACTGGGCCTATCGCAAATTTTTTTTTTCTCCACGAGATTTCCGGGCCCCAGTAATGAACTCATTTGCATACAGCCAATCAGAGTTCACCTTGACCTTGTTGTTAAGTTAACAAAGGTTGGCATTTAAGAACAGTGTTGTAAGCCGACCAATCGCCAAGTTATGCCTGATTTTAGGAGACAAGGAATTAGATAGATTTGCATCTATACCTATTGTCGGATTTTGTTAGTGTCCCATATGGTAAAAATGTGGATGGGAAAAATGTGGGTAGAGGGGAATGTGCTAGCAACCCTCTCCACTTACTTTTTTTACAAAGTAAACAACAACACAAATAACTATACAAAGGCAGCCATGGTTGAAACAAGAACAAGAACAACAAGCATTATTAAAACAGAAAAGAAGAATGGTCACTCCTAACCCAAGTGACCTTATCTTATCACCCATCGCTTGTTATACACTGATAAATTAGTTTGATAGTTGAGCTCTAATTGGCTGTATGCAAATGAGTTCATAGCTGGGGTCCGGAACTCTTGTGGGAAAAAAATTTTTTACAAGCTTATCACACACTGAGGAGCAATGGTTATAGAGGTGGGTTGGGAGATCTAAATTTTGTAATTTATCACTGACAAAGGGAGGTAATAGATATGTGTGTATGAGAGCATTCACGCATACACTCATGCATCCATGCACACCACACAGATAGAAAGATTGCACATAATACATACACACACTCATGCGAGAGAACCTCTTCTTGGGAGCACGGCCTGCTAGAAATAGCAGCCAAATCACCATCACTTCATACCCATCTCTTTTAGAAAATGAAAAATTGAATAATGCTATCCCAGATTCCTTGGATATAAGGGCAAAAATACGGTAGTAGTCACAGCTGGAGTGCTTGTGGCCATAAGTCTAAATAAGAGTAGCCTGGGACTAATGAGCATTGTAATACTCACATGTTATCACACTACAAAATATCATACACTTAGACATTATAGCCTACAAGAAAGAATGAGATTAAGCTAATGCTAATTTCAACTCATATATGTGTGTGTGTGTATTTATCACGTGAACTACGATCAAAAGAATAGGAGAAAGATACAGTATATAATTTTTTTTGTGCAGGGGTTCCTTGAGACATGTAATTTATTTTAAGGGTTACGCAAGGGTAAAAAGGTTGAGAAACACTGGCCTACACAAATCCAGTTTTGAAACTGGCTTGCATGGAGCAAGGGAAATAACTTTGCAGTATGTCAGGTGAGCTAGTCAAGTGGAATATTTATAACGATAATAATGAAATTACTGTGTATAGTGCTCAGGTGCACTACAACTCATCAAAGATGCACGTACAGTACATAGAATCATGTACAAAAGTCAGGAAAGGGAACAGTGTATGAGTCATGATATACAGGTGTGCATGCGTATGGAGGGGGTCAGATATCTGGTGTAGTGTTGGTGAATTTCAGGTAGCATTGAGGTTTTAAAGGATGCAATGTCTCAGCAACTAACAACTGATGCAGGTAGTTTGTTCCATGCTTCAGTAACTCTGAGTGTGAAAAAAAATGTTTCTAAAATTAAGGGAACTGTGCTGTTTCCTGACTTTGTAGCCATGCCTACATGTGTTAGACACATGGAGCTCAAAAAGGTGCTCAAAGTGGTTGTTGATGCAATGGTTAATAATTTTGTGGGTGTTTACCAAGTACCAAGTCAGTTGCCAGACGTCGGAGCTTCAATGTAGCTATGCCCTGGGAAGTAAGGTGTTGAGAGTATGGTAGATGCCTGATGGAGGGGATTTGCTTGGTTGCACCTCTCTGAACAGTTTCCAGGAGGTCAATGTCCTGAGCACGATAGGGGTTCCAGATGCAAATTTCAAGTGTGGCCATACCATAGCCAATATACAGCCTTAAATGGATAGCTGGAGAATGGCTGGCAAAGGTTTTGCTGAGTGATGCCAAGACACCCTCGGCTTTCTTGACAATTTTAGAGATGTGCTTTGTCCAGCACAAATCATTGCTGACAGTAATGCCCAGGTCACGTTCACAAGAGAAAATCTTGATATTAGTGTTGCGGAGAGAGTATGTGGACGCTGTGTTTTTCCTCCCTAAATGCATGGTGGTACACTTGTCCACATACACACATGTGTGCATGTGAGCGTGTATATCATTGTCAACTAAATCTGTTTCCTGTGCTGACATGGGTAGGACCATGATATATAGTGCATATATATATATATTTATATATATATATATATATATATATATATATATTCCTGCCTTTCAAGGTTGATAAATGAAGCACCACTCCAGCATGGTAGATCTAGTTGTATGTTTAGGGTTTTGGGCAGGTTGCTCGGCATTTTAATGGTGATGACATTGGTGCTAAGTGTTTCCCTTGGGTAATGTCAGTGATATGGAGAAGCAGGGAAGCTAGCATGCATGGCTAATGATTGGTTTTCGAGAACAAAAAAAAAAGGGGGGCAAGTAGCTCCTTCTTTTCTTGAAACACTTGGAGGTCCTATGGAACCCCTGCCAACTCCTAAGATACCGTCATCTCCACTGTTACTGCCATGGGCACCCACACTAACCACTGCAACCATTCCTTCTATTTTGCGCTGGTAATTAATTTAGCACCACCGTCACCACCACTATTACTACTTCTGCCACATCTATAACAACACCATTAGAAATACTGCTGCCACCACCACCGCCACTACTTTCACAGCACTACTACTACTACTACTGCTGCTGCTGCTGCTGCTGCTACTACTACTACTACTACTGTTGCTACTACTGTAAGGACAAACATCAGTGTTTATTACCACTAGCACCACCACCAGCACTACTTTCACAGCATTACTACTGCTACTACTACTACGACTACTGCTGCTGCTGCTACTACTACTACTGCTGCTACTACTGTAATGACAAGCATGAGTGTTTATTACCACCAACACCACCACCTCTGTCAAAACAACTGCAGCAATTTCAACATCAACATGATGATGCTGAGACTGATGATGATCGTTATCATCACTGTACACAGCCGAATGAAGAGTTGAGGCCTTGGGCAATGAACAGAAATCCACTTTAATCTGCTACATTAAGTGGTACACACACACACACACACACACACATGCACACTGTGTATACATGTAGGTTAATCTCTTGTGAAACCCACTTACAGCTGTTTAGTTGTGCATCAACTTGTATTAAGCGGATCAGGGATGAAGTCCTCCTCATCCCACCTGGATAGGATGGTAGTCTGTAGCAAGTGATTTCCCATCTCTTCATGATTTCTCCTCACACAACAAGGTAATGTGAAGTTAAACATGTAGAGTTCAGGGTTTTGCTCCCATGACAGATACACCATGGAAGGTCGACTTTGCCTTTTATCCTTTCGGGGTTGATAAAATAAGTACCAGTTGCAGACTAGGGACCAATGTAATCGACCCATCCCCACCTCCCCCCAAGCTGCCCTTGTGGCAAAATTTGAAACCATTCTTCTTCTTCTTCTTCTTCTTCTTCTCCTTCTCCTTCGTCTCCTCCCCCTCCTCCTCCCCGCCTCCTCCTCCTCCTCCTCCTCCTTCTTCTTCTTCTAACTGAATTGGATACCTTATAATCCTTTCTAATATAGGCACAAAGACTGAAATTTTGAGAGTAGGGGTTAGTTGGTTACAGCAACCCCAGTGCTCGATTGATACTTAATTCATTGACCCCCACTGAAAAGGCAATAGGCAAAGCTGACCACGGCAGAATTTGAACTCAGAACGTAAAGACAGACAAAATGCCACAAAGCATTCTGTAGGCATTACGTCCTGCGTGCTAACGATTCTGCCAGGTTGCCACCTTTAGATCCAAATCTGATGGTTCACAGAGAACAGACATGATCAGGTGAAAACAACAAAGACCCTCCCCACCACCACCACCACTGCTACAATCACAGTAAACACTTTGCTAAAATAACAACAACAACAAAGCATGTTACATAAACAATTAAATCAAGATTTTATAATAAACGAGCTTGTACTCAAAAGTCAATTTTTACCCTGGCTGGGTGTTACGAAGAGGAGGGTGTGGGTAGAAGGATCGGTGGGTGTGTGTGTATGTGTAATAATCTCCCTCTTTCTAACATTACTATCTACTCCTGCCA
>NC_068989.1:90585439-90586431 GCF_001194135.2 Octopus bimaculoides
AATAATCTCCCTCTTTCTAACATTACTATCTACTCCTGCCATATCTTTTACACACACACACACACACACACACACACACTTCTCTTAGTAATCCCTCTCCCCGCCCCTCTTGACTTTCTTAGCTCTGTGACAACATGGTGTTTTTTTTTATTCTATGTTTATAATACTTTGGAAGTTAATCGCATTGCACCAGGTTTGGGAGGTTATGGAGAGGGGAGAGCAGATAATCTTGTGTGTGTGTGTATATATGTTTGTGTGTGTATGTATCTATATATGTGTATATATATGTATGTGTGTATATATGCATGTGTGTCTCTCTCTCTCTCTACACACACATATATATATATCTATGTATATATATATATATGTGTGTGTATATATATATGTGTGTGTGTGTGTGTGTGTGTGTGTGTGTGTGTGTGTGTATGTTTAATCTTTTACCTGTTTCAGTTATTGGGTTGTGGTCATGCTGGGGCACTGCCTTGAAAAGTTTAATCAAACAAATCAACCCTAGCACTTATTTCTAATGTCTAGTACTTATCCTAGCAATCTCTTTTGCCAAACTGCTAGGTTATGGTGATGTACATAAACCCACAATTGTTGCCATGCTCACACACACATACACACACGCATTGGGCCTCCCCATATTTTCTCTCTATCAAATCCATTGACAAGTCTTTTGTCAGCTGAGGATTGTAGTAGAAGAAACTTGCCCAGGCTGCCATTGAGTGGGACTGAACCTGGAACCATGTGGTTGTCAAGTAAGCTTCTCAACCACCCAGCCACACACATAAAAACAAGAAACGACCGTCGAAATGGCTTGGGCAGTACATGAAAGTCAGTTTGATTTGTGGTACCCTACGTGAAAGTCAGTTTGATTTGTGGTACCCTACATGAAATCAGTTTGATTTATGGTACCCTACATGAAAATCAGTTTGATTTGTGGTACCCTACATGAAAGTCAACTTGATTTGTGGTACCCTATTTGAAGC
>NC_068989.1:90586886-90603560 GCF_001194135.2 Octopus bimaculoides
TATGTATATATATATATGTGTGTGTGTGTGTGTGTGTGTGTGTGTGTGTGTGTGTATGTGTGTGTGTGTTATGAGGGGAGTGCACATATACCTGTGTTTTGGCATGACATGTGCTTGTGTGCAATAAACTTCCATCTAATAGATTTGTATTATTAAAATGATCATCTATAGCTTTTGTATATGTGTGTGCATAATTATATAAACGCATACATTTATGTAAGTAGTTCGTCTTCACAAGTGCGTACACACTGACATTTTATGTGTGTGTGTGTGTGTGTGTGTGTGCTGGCATGCACTCACACACACAGTCCTAACCTGTTCATTTGTATGCTCAACAATGAAAGAAAAAAAAAAAGAAACTTGTCCAACATATACCATTCTCCTTATGTATGTATTAAACAGATTCTGGATGAACTGCGCAAGGACCTTACCGAGGACCAGCAGCACAAACTGGAGCTGGTCATCTCACAGATTGTCAAACAACATAAAGCGCATCTCGACCAACTCACCTCACACTACAAGGTAAGTGCCACTCTCCTCTCTCTCTCTCTCTCTCTCTCTCTAATTCTCAATTTTTGTTTGCTTATTCACACACACACACACACATTCACTGATTTAAATCTTAATTATAACTGGCTTAACTTACATCTACAATCTCTCACTCATTTACATAAACATATACACATATACACATTGTAGCTGTCTGACTCCCTCTCTCTCTCTCTCTCTCTCTTACACACACAAGGTACACTCATACACATCTATTTCATCAGCTTTATTTTACACACACACACACACACAATTGCATGGATTATAAATATATAAACAACTTATATATATATATATATATATATATATATATATACATACACACACACACACACACACACAGTTTCCATCTCGCACACATATGTACACACTCAAAACCTATACACACATATACACTTATATATGGGAACACAGTTACATATTTTTCATAACCATCTCTCTCTCACACACACAAACAGCACACACACGCACACACACGCACACACACACACACACTTATTTACTTCAATGTTTCTCACACCCATCACACACACACACACACACACACACACACACTTATTTCCTTACTATGACATGTGCACACTTCCATATATACATATATCTATCTCCCTCATAAGCCTCACACACTCTGCTCTTCCCGTACCTCGTTGTCCTCCTCCTCCTGTACCTTCAGCTCCAGTAAAAAAACACCACATGTTGAGTCCTCCATAATAACATTGATGTTGATAAACTATGTTTATTGTGATGCTGTTCTGCCAGCAATGGACCACCTTAGCAGTGTCACCATCATCATCATCACCATCATCGGTGCCACCAACAAAGAATGATAGCCATCTTAGCTTTCACAAAAGTCTATTGGTATATGAAAATGGTCAGTCTGTCACTCACATTCTTGCACTCTCTCTTTCTCTCTCTCTTTGTGCTTCTCTCTGTCTGTCTATCTGTTACTCTCTCTCTCTCTAGTTCTCTGTGCCTTTCTCTCTGTCCATCTGTCTCTCTCTGTTTCTCTCTCTCTCTCTCTCTCTCTCTCTCTGAGTGCTTCTTTCTGTCTGTCTATCTGTTACTCTCTCTTTCTCTCTCTCTCAGTGCTTCTTTCTGTCTGTCTATCTGTTACTCTCTCTCTTTTTTTCTGTCTGTCTGTCTTTCCTCTTCGCTATTTATTATTATTATTATTATTATTATTATTATTATTAATTGTTGTTGTTGCTGTTATTGTTGTACAGTGTCTGTTGTATCTTCTTGTTATTATGTTGTTGTTGTACATCGATGTTGTTCTCCCAGCTGCTGCTGCTGATGTTCTGATTTAGCCCCAGGTCAACCTTGTTCAAGCAAAGCTGTGATCAAAGACATCCCGACCATGACCAACCTATTTTTCCCCTATGTGCAGGAAGGCTGGATTACATTAGCCTCTCTGTTCTTTTTCTAAGATGGTAGGGTGTGAGTGGAGGCTGATTTGGCTGCTATTTCAAGCAGAATCAGTGACCTTGAAGAGCTTCTCACATTAGTTTGTGTCGTTGTTGTATGTTGGTGATTTTATTTGTTGTTGTTGCTCATCTTTATCAGTCCTGATCTCCTCCAATACAGTTTCAATCCGAAGCATTCCAGTTGTGCCCACCCAGTCTGTATATCACACATAGTGCATCTTGGACTACTCCACCAAATTTGTTATTTTAAAGATTAAAAAACAAAACGAAAAAAGAATTATTCAGGTCACTACCTGGAATTGAACTTGGAATCTTGGGGTTAGTCGCCCGCACTCTTAACCACTACGCCATATGCCCGTAAAACAAGTCTTGATAAATAGACAACAGAAGGGAATGATTTGAGGAAGATTTGTTTGTTGCCTCTAGCAGATCAAGTAATCACTCTGAAACTCCTTTGTTCATTCATGATGTGTTGTTGTTGTTGCTGCTGATGATGATGATGTTGTGCTCCATGTTTGTGTATTTATTTATATTCTGCATCACTCTGTCAAACTACTTATCTTCATCATCATCATCGTTCAACGTCCGCTTTCCATGCTGGCATGGGTTGGACGGTTTGACTGCAGACTGGCAAGCCAGGAGGCCGCACCCAGGCTCCAATCTGATCTGGCAAAGTTTCTACAGCTGGACGCCCTTCCTATCGCCAACCACTCCGAGAGTGTAGTGGGTGCTTTTTAAATGCCACCAGCATGGGAGCCTGTCAGGCGGCACGAGCCTGTCAGGTGGCACTGGCAATGACCATGCTCATCTATTTTAAATCATAATGCATTGACCATTTTTGTTTGATTAACTGTATTTTAGTTTTGATTCCATGGGATTGAGCCCTGTCTATGTACGTGTGTGTGGAGGGGTGTAGGCAGGGTTAAGGGGTTTAAGAAGTTTTCTTTATGTGAATCGAGTCCTTAGTTCAGTCTCACTTCACTGTGTAGCATCTCGGGCCTGTATCTTGGGAATGAATTTGGAATGGGAGCAAAATGTGTTGGAAATCCCTCAGATGGACTGTACCTATACTGAAAGGGTCAGTTGGCCCCTTTTTATACATACACACACTCACACTCACTATGTCACATTGGTTCTACCTGAAAACTTCTTCAAACAGCCAACTACACCCTGTGATATGCTGATTCTTAATGGTACATGTGTCTGTGGTATATTCAACCAGTTCTACTATAATTCAATGATCAGGTTGTTCAATTGATTGAACAGCTGGGAAACACATTGTTGAAACCAGATGAACCATTCACATAGATTGTGTACGTGTCAGAAGCGTTCATTTATTATTCAGGTGGTCAGTTGTTGAATTGGTTGTATTTGCAGATACAATATATATATATTGGGTCTATTGAGATCAGGTGTGTAGCCTCAGTTCAGGTGGGTAGAGCTGCCTTTCATCTTCTTGGTTTGATAAATCTGAGTACCAGTGAAGTACTGCACCTGGCTTAATCAACTACACCTTCACCTTAAATTTAGGGCTTTGTACCCAGATCATCGTCATCATTTTAACATCCACTTTTCTGTGCTTGCATGGGTTAGATGAAGTTTATTGAAGCATTCTTGTTCTCTATGGCTAGATGCCCTTCCTGTCACCAATCCCCACCTGTTTCTAAGCAAGGCAATATTTCTTCATAACCAGATATGTCTTTTAGCAGAATATTAGAAATGAATGGCACTGTTTTTGTGATGGTGGCACTCATTTACAACTCTGAGGTAGCTGAGTATTATGGCTGGTTGCTGAGTTGCACTTTTGCAGTTCAAGCTCAATTTTTGATTGATGATTGAGCCATGTTACCACAGATCAGTCTGTGATAAACATAACAGTGCTGGTGGCATGTAAAAAGCACCATTTGAGCATGGTTGATGCCAGTATTGCTTGACTGGCTCCCATGCTGGTGGCATGTAAAAAGCACCGTCCAAGCATGGTTGATGCCAGTACTTCCTTACTGTTCCTCGTGCTGGTGGCACACAAAAAGCACCATTCAAGCGAGGTCGATGCTAGTACTGCCTTACTAGCCCTCATGCCGGTGGCACATATAAAGCACCCACAACACTCCAAAAATACCAGTTTTCAGTGATGCAATGCAACAGTATTGAAGAATAACTCTGACCGTAATAATCTAAGACTAATGGAAATATATAATATTTGCACGACACACCTGTGTAGTGAAGATACTTACTTCCCTGCTACTTGGTTCCAGGTTCAGTTTCATTGCATGGTACCTTGAACAAGTTTCTTTTACTTTAGCCTCAGGCCAACCAAAGCTCTGTGAGTGAATTTGATCGATGGAATCTCTATTGTCATCACATCCTGAAAATCCAACAAAGTGTTTAACCAAAATATGCACAAATGAACACACATATCCATATACACCCAAACATTGGCTTAATGGTTTAGGCACCTGCCCCTCCAAAAACAAAAACCCCTACACACATACCACCCCTCTCCTGCATATACTTTCACCCATCAGACTCTTGGATTACAACCAAGGGACCACTCAATAGACCCTTTTTCATTTGTGTCCCACAACTTCATTTTGTCATTTTGCACAATGCCCAAAAGCTGGATATGACATTTTTTTTACCATATCTACCATCCCTGAAGAGCACATGGTACTTATTTAATTGACCCCGAAAGGATGAAAGGCAAAGTCAACCTCGGTGGAATTTGAACTCAGAACGTAGCGGCAGACAAAATGCCGCTAAGCATTTCGCCACCTTTTATTTGTTTCAGTCATTTGACTGCGGCCATGCTGGAGCACTGCCTTTAGTCGAGCAAATCAACCTGAGGACTTATTCTTTGTAAGCCTAGTATTTATTCTATTAGTCTCTTTTGCTGGCCTGCTAAGTTACGGGGACGTAAACACACCAGCATCGGTTGTCAAGTGATAGTGGTGGGGAAAACACAGATACATAAACATACACACACACACACACACACACACACACACACACACACACGTATATGACAGGCTTCTTTCAGTTTCTGTCTACCAAATCCACTCACAAGGCTTTTGTAAGCAAGCTACTTACCCACACAGCCACCTGTACCTTCTGGTGGTAGCCTCAGCATGGGTGAGCTATGGGGACTTGGTCGAAGCACAATAGCGTCTATAAATTTATCATTGGTGGTTCTTTTACTTGTTTCAGTTGTTAGACTGTGGCCATGCTGGGGCAGCACCTTGAAGTATTTTGGTTGAATGAATCCACCCTGTCTTTTAATACAGTTACTTATTCTATCAGTCTTTTTTTTGCCAAACCACTAAGTTATAAGGGCATACACAAACCAACACCAGTTGCCAAGCAGTGGTGGGGAGAAACATATACACAGTGTCACACACACGCACACACACAATCATATTCATCATCATCACCACCACCACTATCATCGTCAACATCATTTAACACCTGTTTTCCATGCTGGCATGGGTTGGAAAGTTTGACAGGAGCTAGCAAGCCAGAGAGCTGCATGATGTTGAATGTCTACAGGCTTCTTTCACTTTCCATCTACCAGATCTACTCACAAGGCTTTGGTTAGCCTTGCCCAAGGTACCACCACATGCTGAGACTGAACCCAGAACCATGTGGTTGGGAAGCAAACTTCTTTCCCAAAAAGCCATGCCTGCACCTGGTGATGTAACTCTTGATTGTTGTTTGTTTGTTTTTGATTGTATTGTGGCATTGGCCCAGGTGTGGCCATGGGGTAAGGAGCTTGCTTCCCTACCCCATGGTTCTAGGTTCAGTCCCACTGCGTGGCACCTTTGGGAAATGTCTTTCACTATAGCCTTGGACTCAGCAAAGTCTTGTGAGTGGATTGGATGTAGTAGACGGAAACTGAAAGAAGCTTGTCACGCACACACACACACACACACACACACACACACACACATATCATCATCATCATCATCATCATCATCATCATCCTGACTGGCTCCTGTGCTGGTGGCATGTAAAAAGTACTCACTACACTCTTGTAAAGTGGTTGGCATTAGGAAGGGCATCCACCTATAGAAACATTGCTAGATCAGATGGGAGCCTGGTGCAGCCACTGGCTCTCCAGACCTCAGTCAACTCATGCCAGCATGGAAAACGGACATTAAATGATGATATATAAATATATGTTATTTTGAGGAGATAAATGCCTCTTAAAAGGGATGTTAACATCCAAGTTTCTTATATACTGTGTGAATATATATATATATATATGTGTGTGTGTATAGACCGAGACCTCTGGAGATATGGTGGGATTGAGAAGACCCGGCAAGTAAAGTGAGATCACAGCCATAGCCTATACCAGTGTCACATAACCAGTCCATTTAAAAAGTACCTTTGAATCGTCGGGCGACATTCTGTCCTTGAGGAAACCCATTGGGTCAAGTAAAATTAAAAATCAAATCACAATCAAATGGATATTGTAGTTGACTGGCTGTCATGCTGGTGGCACACAATAAGCACCATTCATGCGTGGGTCGTTGCCAGTGCTGCCTGACTGGTTCCCTATGCCGGTGGCATGTAAAAAGTATCATCTGAACTTGCTTAAATGATGATGATGATGTTTGTGTGTGACTCTTTATGTCTGTGTTTGTCCCACCCCTCCTCCTGCTTCATAATTGGTGTTGGCTTATGTCCCTGTAACCTAACAGTTCAGCAGAAAAAACTGATAAAATAAGTACCAGGTTTAATGAAAAAAAATGCTATAGGGGCCGGCAGTGCCCCAGCATGGCCACAGTCTAATGATTGAAACAAGTAAAAAATAAAAACGATCAGGTCAATGACTGATGAATTTGGTGAGGGTGAACTGTGTCCATTTCATGTCCTGGTTGTCCAGTAGTTTGATGGTGGTGGTGGTGGTGGTGGTTGTGGTGTTGCGTCGTCCGTGGTATTGGAGGGTGGATCAGAATGTAGAGGGAGATAACTCCATACCATTCCTGTCTCTGCTATTGGTAACAATGGGATTTGAACCACTGACACGCATTCAGTTGTGACTGTGAATACTACTACTACTACTACTCCTTTTTACTAAAGGCACAAGGCCTGAAAGTTTGGTAGGGGAGGGGACTAGTTAATTACATCGACCCCAGTGTTTCACTGGTACTTAATTTATTGACCCCGAAAAGATAAAAGACAAAGTTAACCTCGGCAGGATCCGAGCCCGGAACATAGTGATGGGTGAAATACCTCTAAGCATTTCGTCCAGTGCTGTGCTAACGTGTTTGCCAGCTTGTTACCTTAATTACTGGGTGTAATAATTAACAATAATAATTTCCAATTTTAGCAACAGAGGCCCATCAGTTTTTGAAGGGAGTGGAAGTTGATTACATTGACCCCAGTACTTTACTGGTACTTATTTGACCCCCGAAAAGATGAAAGACAAAAATCGACCCCTGTAGCATTTGAACTCAGAACGGTTCTGCCACCTCAACAACTTAGTGATAATAATAATAATAATAATACTAATAATAATAACGGTAAAGTAGATTTGATAATCTCTTCCCGCCTCCCCCACCTCACTGTCTCACTGCAGCATCACCTCTCACTACCCCTCTATTCACACGTCTCCCTTCACTACTCTGTCACATCCTATCCATCTGCGTGTTTGTCAGCGTTGTTGGTTATTTTTGGGCAGCCTCGTCTGCAGTTTGGGATGGTAATTACAGGTTGGAGAGAGATCCGACGTTGATCCTGCATGTCATCTTAACAGGATTACATTGTTGTTGTTGTTGTTGTTGTTGTTGTTGTTACAGTTGCTAATTGTAATCATTGTTATCTTCATCGTAGCCATCATCATCATCACAATTATGATGTTAATGATGAATGCAATGGTATAAATGATGATGATTTTAAAGTTAGTGATGATGATGATGATAATCTTAATGATTTGAATATCTTCCAAAACTGCCGTGATTGCACTTCATTTCAGTTTATTTAGAGAAGGCATGAACGTCATGAAATCTCATTAATTTCTTTCTGTCTGTCTGTCTCCATCATCATTGTCATTACATTACTCATTATAAATATCATGATCACCATCATCACCACCATCATCACAAACCCTTCCGATCATTTTCCTCATTATCGTTGCTGTCGTCATCATCATCTGTGCTGCAGCTGGCCAGTTCAATAAGGCGTTGGGTCACTGACCCAAAACAGCAGACGATGTCCTTGACGTCATTGTGTCCAAGGACAAGGCACTTAACTCTTGCTGGCTCACCCCACCTAGCTGTAAATGGGTTACATAAAGAACCGTTTAATTAAAAGATTATTGTGATCACTTGCAGTGGTGGTGGTCGTGGATAGCGATAGTAATGATAGAAGTTAAAGGAGGTTCTTTAACCTTAAGTTAGTCCTGATCGAGTAGACCTGTGGTCAATGGTATTCACATCTTCGATCCAGGCATTCGAAATTCAGGACTGTTTTCCCGTATGTCCTTCCTTTATAAGTCTTTTGGGTGTGACTTTCAGGAAGATTTAGCTGCTATATCTAACGAACCAGGTGACCATGTAGGACTCTTCTGTTGGCCTCATGTGGTGTTTGGTGATGGTTTGGTGGTTGTGCTGGTGGTTGTTTAACTCCAGGTCTGTCCTGATCAAGCACACTTGTGATCAAGTGAATTCCAACCATGACCATCTTGTCTTTTTTCCAACTCGCAGAGAACCCAGAACCACAACTTTCAAGAAAAATTTTTTTTTTATCTCTAGAATAACATTTCTCCATGCGGCTTTTATAATCTGATCAAGTGTCATGTGAGGATTTAGCTGCTGTTTCTAGTGGTAAAGTTGGTCAGTGGTAGTGTGAAGTGGTAGGAGCATGTGGTACAGGTTGTGGCGACTCATGTTGGTGGTGTTTGTGTTTCAATTTTCCACACTTGATTTGAATTGTGTAAAGTTGTCGGTTTAGAGAATGAGTTTGGGATTTGTGAGATTAAAGGATTTTGTGTTACATACTGGGTGTATGTACGTACATGTGTACGTGTACATATAACATGATCGTATTTATCAGGAATACCACACACATGTACATGCACGCAACCACACACGCATATATAAGTGTGTTAGATATTTTTTTTAAAGCTGAAATGATGCAAGGCAGGGCCCCAGCACAGCTGCAGTTCAATGAGTGCATCGAATCAAAAATAATATAGTTGAAGCAAGTAATAATAATAACAACAAGAACACTCAGAGAGCGCAAACCTCTGCCAACGCAACACCAACGTCCTCTCAACGATTAATGAGAGATGATTTTTAAAATGAGAATATCTGAAATAAACTCCACTGATTTCACAAACAAGAATACTAAAAATGAATCTAACCGCTCTCAGAAATTAAGTAACAACTGGAAAAATAATCCAGAATCCTTGTCTGGTACCGAATCGATCCCAAAATCTAATCAGTTTGTGCCAGTCACGAGTCCAAACATCCCTGAAAGTTTCATCCGAATCCATCCAGTGGTTCTTGAGATATCTTGTCCACAGGCAAACAAACAAACAGACACGACTGAAAACAATATCTCCACCTTCGTTAAGGCGGAGGTAATAATAATAATAATAATAATAATGATTTCATTTATTTGCCACAAGGGCGAAGAATGAGGGGGACAATAAAAGACAGACATAAAGTGTGTGTGTGTGGGGTGGAGTTTACATATAAGGAAATGATAAAAATAATAAAAAAAAGGATGGAAGAAAGAAAGTAAGTATACACAGTATAGACTGGAAAAGAAGGGACATATGCATAGCATGTAAAGTTAAAACAAAAAAAAAAGTGGCGGGGAGAACGATAGAGATGTGGCCCTCCTTATGCAGGAAGGCCTCTAGGGATAATTGAGGAACCAATAATAAAAAAATTTAAAATTATTTCTTGTTCTCATTTGATTATCTCAAATCCATGTCTTCCACAGTTACTTCCCTTGTCGTTCTTGGCCTATTCCCTTAACCTAGAACTGCCATTACCATTTCATATCCATACCACACAACTGTTTCTCCTGTATACTCATGTATAGTCATCATCGTCATCACCATCATTTTATATCCCCTTCTGTGCTGGTATGGGTTGGCAGAGTCATGTATTTCTGTAAGGTTACTACTCTCCTAGGCATGAATAGGAGTCCATACCTCTCTTTTCTATTTTTATTTTGTATGATTCATATGGCTGAATGCCCTTCCCTACACCAGCCACTTCACAGAGCTTATGGGGTGCATTTTTCATGGCACCTGTGCTAAAGAGGTTCTCGTGTCCTTGCCAAGACAAGACTAAGACTCCTCTTGATGGAATTGAGACAATTATGAGCAGTGGTTTAGACACTGACGATTTGGCTCGGCTGACTGGACATTCAGCCTGAATTTGGCAAAAGTACTCATTGGTCTCTCTCTCACACACACACATACACACACACGTGCGCGAGCAGATAGAAAGAGTAAGAAAATGGTAAATAAGTCAGTGTTGATTCTGCAACACCAAAGAGATGGTACCAAAACATCTTATACCCTCAGTGTTCCGTGAACTTCATGGTCAAGGTCTCTCCCCTGCTGTATTGGCCTGGCTATATCTGGTTCCTTATACCTGTTAGTAATACTATCTTCATTCACCTGTATTTTTTCTTCGTTTAACAAGAAATATGTAGTGGAAATATGGTCACCTTGGAGTAATTCAACTAAAGTTGTGTACAAAAATCTACTGGAAGTGTTTTACTAAAGTCATAGAGAAAAGATGAAAATTAGTCAAGTTTCTGTATTTTATTTTTGTATTGCATGTGTATCTTGCCAGGAGCAGATGTTTATTTCTGTATTTATTTACTTATGTATATTTTTTATTTGAAACCCCTCAGGATGAACTTAACCTTCGCATCAAAGCCACTCGTCTCACTGCTGAACAGCTGCACAAGTCCGAAGCTGAGTTGATGAAAGCAGCTTTGGAGGAGAAAAAACAGAATGAACTGGCTGAACTTCGTGACATTTTGGCCCGGTACCACAATGAGGAAACTGACCGGCGCGAGGGAGAGTGGTCCTCTCATTTAGAGAGGCTCCGTCAACAGTACGACTATCAGCTGGCAATTGGTCAAGAACCTGCTCCGAAAGGTTTGTCCACTTCACTACTTCTTCATCTGTGCATAGCTTTGTGTAAACATAATTTTTTTTTTACAAGACTCAATATATTGCCAGTGTGGCTCAATTCATCATAAACCTAATGAAAATAGATATTGGCTGCGAGCTGGAAGAATCGTTAGCACGCCGGGCGAAATGCTTGGCAGTATTTCGTCTAGCGTTATGTTCTGAGTTCAAACTCCGCCGAGGTCGACTTTGCCTTTTATCCTTTCGGGGTCGATTAAATAAGTACCAGTTACGCACTGGGGTCGATGTAATCGACTGAAACCCTTTGTCTGTCCTTGTTTGTACCCTCTATGCTTAGCCCTCTGTGGGCAATAAAAATAAAAAAAAAATATATATTGGCTGCTGGTAGGGACACAGTATTTTGTTTATCAAAATGAAATACTTTGTCCCTACCAGCAATTAATATGCCTGTACCACTTGCCAGGAATGTGTTTCAAATGTAAAATTGGCTTATCCAACAGTTGTTGCCATTGTCAGCGTTTTATCATGTGTCTGATAATATATTTGGCTTTTTCTTGACCGCTTCTTTCCCTCTGTCCATGTTTATGCCTCTGATGACTAAAGAGGCCAATTTGTGCATGGAAATATCGTAGAAGCAGGTCATAGTCCAGCGACCATGCTGGGGCCTGACCTACAAGGGTTTAGTTTATCATTTTGACTGCAGTATGGTGCCTATTTTATTGTTTGTTGTTTGATGAACTGCCAAGTTACAAAGTATGAACACAAACACAGTCTAGGTGCAGGTTCGGTCCCACTGTGTGGCATTTTGGGCTGACCAAAGCCTTGTGTATGGATTTGAGAGATGGAAACTGAAAGAAGCCTGTGTGTCTCTGGTTGTCAAGCAGTGGTGGTGGAGAAACAAAGACACAGTGTTGGTGTGTTTGTGTCTCTGTAACTTAGCAGTTCAGTGAAAGAGACTGATAAAATAAGTACCAGACTTCAAAAAAATGTACTGGAATCAATTTATTTGACTAAAAATTCTTCAAGGTGGTGCCCCAGTATGGCCCCTGCCTAATGACTGAAACAAGTAAAAGAATAAAAGAAAGAAAGAATAATACTTTGTATTTACATTCTCACTTTTTCTTCATCGTTTTGTATATTTCTTACTTTTGTTGAGTATCCTCCATCTCTGTTCTTTCCGCAGGTGCTGTGGGGACCCTGGAGGGTGCAACCCTTGTCACAGAACTCACCAAGCGCTTGAACGATGAACACAAGAAGTTAATAGAGGTAAAAACAAAATGCAAACTGCCCATTCACAAAAACACCACGTCCTTTTGTTTTTTCGACATGTTTTCATTTTACTTTGTGTTTGTGTTTAGGTAGGGATCGGGTGAAGGAATCACCGTTAACAAACTTTATTAATTAAGGTGCCGAGCTGGCAGAATCGCTAGTACACCAGGCAAGACGCATAGTGGTATTTCGTCCATCATCTCGAACTGAGTTCAAATTCCGCCAATGTCTACTGCCTCTCATCCTTTTAGGGGTCAATGAAATAAGTACCTGTTGATCACAGGTGTAGATGTAATCAACTGGCACCTCCCCACAAAATATCACTCCTTGTCCCTATTGCAGATGGGATCATTATTATCATTAAGGTAAGGTGGTGAGCTGGCAGAATCATTAGCATGCTGGGCGAAATGCTTAGCGCTTTTTTGCCTGTTGCTACATCCTGAGGTCAAATTCCACCAAGGTCAACTTTGTTTCCATCCTTACGGGGTTGATAAAATAAGTACCAGTTGAACACTGGAGTCAGTGTAGTTGATTCACCCCCACCTCCCCTTGTGGTAAAAATTTGAAATAATTATTATAATTAAGGCAGTGAGCTGGCAGAATCGTTAGCACACTGGGCAAAATGCACAGTGGCACTTTGGCACTTTGGCTGTCTTTTGTCTCTTGAATTCAAATTCCGTTGAGGGTGACTTTGTCTTTCATCCTTTCGGAGTCAATAAAAGAAGTATCCATTGAGCACTTACCTCCTCCCTCGAAATTGCTGGCCTTGTGCCAAAATATGAAACCATTATTATTTATTACTATTGAGTGAAAGAGCAGTGCATGCCATCAAAGTTACACTGGGGTACAAATATATGAAACCCAATGTACCCATCATGACTACCTGTCTGATAAGGGTACAACAGGTGCATACACCACAACTGCCCGAAATTGGTGGCCTTGTGCCAAAATTTGAAACCATTATTATTAAGTGGTGGACTGGCAGAATTGTTTGTGTTAGACAAAATGCCTTGCAACATTTCATCTGGTTTTTTTCAACCTGAGTTCAAATGCTGCTGAGGTCAACATAACCTTTCATTCTGTCAGGGTCAATAAAGTCAGTACCATCTGAATACTGGGGTTAATGTTATCAACTAGCCCCTCCCCCCTCTAATTTCAGGCCTTGTGCCTCTATTAGAAAGGATTATTTTTATTATAAAGGAAGTGAGCTCGCAGAATCATTCGTGTGCTGGGCAAAATGTTTCCTGGCATCATCTCTATCAGGTTGACATTCTGTGTTCAAATTCCACTCAAGTTGATTTTTGCCTTTCCCCTTTTTGGGGGTCGATGAAATAAGTGCCACTTAAACACAGGGGTTGATGTAATTGATTAAACCCCCTTCCACTACATGTGCCTATAGTAGTGTTTAGTACAGTACAGTTCTATATTTAAGAGATGAGGAATTATGTACATTATTTACATTGTTTACATTTGACGGATATTTGTCCTCATCTTGTTTGTTGTTAACACAACGTTTCGGCTGATATACCCTCCAGGCTTCATCAGGTGTCTTGGGGGAAATTTCGAACCTGGGTTCTCATTCCTAAGGTATTTTTCCATGTTATTATTATTATTATTATTATTATTATTATTCAGGTCACTGCCTCGAATCGAACTTGGAATCTTGGGGTTAGTAGCCCGTGCTCTTAACCACTACGCCATATGCCTGTGGCATATCTATACATTGGATTGCAGAGGCATATGGCGTAGTGGTTAAGAGCATGGGCTACTAACCCCAAGATTCCGAGTTTGATTCCAGGCAGTGACCTGAATAATAATAATAACATCGAAAAATACCTTAGGAATGAGAACTCAGGTTCGAAGTTTCCCCAAGACACCTGATGAAGGCTGGAGGGTATATCAGCCGAAAAATTGTGTTAACAACAAACAAGATGAGGACAAATATCCATCAAATGTAAATAATGTAAATGATGTATTCTAATCTTTATTATTATTTTATGTTTATGGAATAACTTTAACCTCTACATGCCCCATAAAAAATTTCACTGTATTTAAATTAAACGTTATGGTAAGCCTTCACAGTCTGGAAGAGAAGGACAGCATGCAAATGTTAGTTACAGGTGTCGACTTCCTACCTGAGCATTTTGTAGACTCAATCAGATGCTTCCTGGCAAGTTCATGTCTAAACAAGTAGGAGGCACAACCAGGGGTGTATATATGGGTCAAGCCTTCAGATTAAAACTAAAAATGATTTCCTAACCTCTGGTTCCCCTCTCCAGATATTTCCAGTTATCATTTCAGTGAACTCCAGTGCCATTCTCCCATGTTTCACTTCCTCCAACATGATATCATGTGACTGCCAACTCTTGACATGTAGCTTTATCATTTAAACAACTGCAGCATGAAAGATCTTCTCCCTCCCTCTCTTTCTCTCTCTTTCTATTCGCTTTGTTTGCATCTTTTTGCTGATGCCTTAAAACCCCAGCTTCTCTTGAGCTGTTGTCCAGATAATGTGTGACTATTTAACATATTAACTTCCCAACAACTGACCGCTGGTACCTCAGTGGTGCAAATCCTCTGGCATGCTGTAGTAAATTAAATTTGTTTTTCCCCATTTGTTGCCGTGTGTGCATCTGCATTTTTCTCTTCCTAATTTATTACTGACTGACAATCCGACAATGACCTCAACATTGACTTATAATCAGCTCTCTTGTGCAAGCGCTGCCAATTGAAAGTGCCATCTGCAGGTTTCAGGGGTCATCAAGAGAGAATGTGCACTGTTTCAGGGCTTTCTTCTTGATGGCTTTATAGTGCCCTGCCCACTGATTAGCCCTCAACCATTGATAGTTGATCTTAAGTCCTTCATCTTGAGACCATCAGCATCATTCAAATTTTGGATTGATGCAGATCTAACTAGCCATATAAGCCAAGATGTACCTGCTTTATCCATAATGAGGTTTCATCAGCCCTTTTCAGCCCATATCCAATGGCTGGCTCTCTCAGCTGTTGACTGGGTTTCTTTCAAGGTATGGAACAATGACTTCTGCTGCCTACATTAACACAAAAACTGAATCCTTTTGGTCTCTAAAAGGACTGATTATTTTTGCCCTCATGTAAGACACAGCTAGGGAAACCAATTCTCCAGTGAACAGTAGGACCTCAGTTTATGAATAATTTTGTTCCTGAAGGCTGTTTGTCACCCAAAATATTTGTAAACCAAATCAGTTTTTCCCCATAGGAAATTTAAGGGAAGGCACAGGGAATTCAAGTAGAAAAGTGCCCCGAGTGAAACCCAGACAGTAACTGATGTTCTCCCACTGATGCTCCCAGCTTGTTGCTGCCAGTTTGCATGTCTGTTATTCACCCAAAACATTTTATGTTTGAAAAATTGTTCATAAACTGATTTGTTCCTGATGAGAGGCATTCATAAACCTAGGTTCCACTGTGTTTCTTTGCAGTGATCAGAAATTGTGTTTGAGACTGAGATAATCTAAATGGCCAATTAAGATTAACACACTAGCTAAGACTGGACGAAGGAGACTTATTCAACCAATAAACTGGTCATTTCAGCCTATGTGCTTGGCTGAGACTGGACAATTTAGACCAACTAACTGGCTGAAACTGGAGAATTTAGATCAACTGGCTGGCTGAAATAGGACAATTGAGAGCACTGGTTGGCTGAGATTAGATAATTAAGGCCAACTGGTCGATTGAAATGAGACAATTTAGATCACCTGGTAGATTCAATTAGTTGGGACTTAGTTGAGATTAACTGGTTGGACATAACTGACCAGTTGAGACTGATTGATGAAGATCAGCTAGGGTTAGCTAAAACTGTTTTTCAAACCGTCTTATTGAAACTGGTCATCATACTTGACCTTCTTGGATCAAATAGTCTGGCTCATATTGGACCAAAGACAGCTCAAAATGACCAAGCGGAAACCTTCGCTAGTAATAAACCTGACATAGATGGAGTAAGACTGGTTGCCATTCTGATGATGGGAGGCAGATAAATGGATCAACCAACTGGGACCTTTTGAGACTTGATGAATTGAATTTTTGGTTAATTAACCACTAGCTAGTTCTGATTGTCTTACTAAATCATAATGCATCTCTATCTGTTGTTTTGTCTTGTGCTGTGGAAATTAACGAATTGTCTTCGGCTACCGTTAACATCTCTGTTGTGATTTGTCCGTGTTCTGAATGCTGCTGAGCATGTAAGATTGTTGAATGCTTTTCAGAGCATGAGAATTTTTTTTCTCTTTCTCCCTCCTGTCGTCTTAACGATACAGGCGTTTGTAGGTATGGGAA
>NC_068989.1:90604234-90605052 GCF_001194135.2 Octopus bimaculoides
CCCCCCCCCCATGCTGTGTTTTTCTTTTCATTAATCCTTGTTTCTCTCCAGTTCTTTGTCTCTCTTTTTATTTTCATTCCATTTACATTCTCAATAATTCGGATTGAAATAATCTTAGAAAGATTTGTCTCTCTTTTGTTTCATTCTGTCTCTCTTGTTCTCTCTCTCTCTCTCCCCCTCTCTCCCTTGCATGCTCTCCATCACTATCTCAATTGTATTCCTTCTATCTCTTCTATCATCTTTCTATGGTGTAATCTCTCTCTCTCTATCTCCTTCTCTCTCTCTCTCTATCTCCTTCTCTCTCTCTCTCTATCTCCTTCTCTCTCTCTCTCTCTATCTCCTTCTCTCTCTCTCTATCTCCTCTATCTCTCTCTATCTCCTTCTCTCTCTCTCTCTATCTCCTTCTCTCTCTCTCTCTATCTCCTCTCTCTCTATCTCCTTCTCTCTCTCTCTATCTCCTTCTCTCTCTCTCTATCTCCTTCTCTCTCTCTCTCTATCTCCTCTCTCTCTCTCTATCTCCTCTCTCTCTCTCTCTCTATCTCCTTCTCTCTCTCTATCTCCTCTCTCTCCTCTCTCTCTCTCTATCTCCTTCTCTCTCTCTCTATCTCCTTCTCTCTCTCTCTCTATCTCCTCTCTCTCTATCTCCTTCTCTCTCTCTCTCTATCTCCTTCTCTCTCTCTCTATCTCCTCTCTCTCTCTCTCTTCTTTCTCTTGTCTTCATTTGTTGAACCCACTTTCACTATTCTAAAATGACTGAAGTTTCTGTCCCCAGCAGAAATGACCACTTACTAGAAAGCCGGGCTTGTTCATTGCTGAGC
>NC_068989.1:90605777-90612878 GCF_001194135.2 Octopus bimaculoides
TATATATATATATATATATATATATATGTGTGTGTGTGTCTGTGTATATATGTCTGTTTGTGTAGATAGAAATAAATACATATAGATAGATATGTTTTACATCAACTAAAAATATTCTCCCAGCCATATGTATGTATGAATATATAGATTGTTCTTTCTATTGTTGTCTGTGTAATTAGTTTCGTTAGCCTGCAAAAACAAGAGCTGGAGAGTATTATTTAACCTGAAATCACCAGATTATACATATGGATGGCTTTGCTCTCATTATCTCGTTTAATATCATTATCTCACTGAGAGTAAACTCGTCAGTGAAGGAAGAAGACGACAAAGAAAAAAATAACTGAAAGCTAAAGGATAAAAATATTTTCACTTACTGATCAATAATACAGTGATACTATTGAACGTATTCAATCAAATTGTGTGTGCGTGTTGTGTTGTCTTTCCCATTTTTATTATTCATCGTGGGAAGATGGAGAGCGTAGAAAAGGGAGATAACAACACAAAAATGTGTTTCTTTCGCTTAAGCTGTTGGCACAAAAAATCTTGCCAGTAACAGTTTCACCTGCTGGTGTTAGGAAAATGACCCCAATAACTCCAAATCGATCAAGTACTGCGGGGAGGGGTCGATATACTCCGTTGTGTCTCCATTTTTAAGTTCAACTGAAGAGCTTGAAGCAACAACAACAGCGGTCCTGCAAGGAGTCACTTTAGCTCCCTTTCTCTTTGTGATTATATTGCACTCTGCATCTTTTACAAGTCTCAATCACTGGAATGCGGCCATACTGGGGCAACATGTCGAAATGTTTTTGTCATACAAATCATCTCCGGTATTCATTTTTAAGCCTGGTGTAGTGGATGCTTTTTGCAAGGCCACCAGCATGGGGGCCAGTCAGCCGGCACTGGCATCGATCACGCTCGAATGGTGCTTTTTATGTGCCACTGGCACCAGGGCAAGTCAGGCGGCACTGGCATCGACAGGCACCGATATTTACATACATACATACATACATATATACATACACACACACACACACACACACACACACACACACACACACAAAGTACATTTGTATGCATTTACTGCACACAGTTACACATAAACACTTATGTGTGTATACACACACACACCTCTCCATTCTGTCCACTTTAATGAAACAATGTTTTAATTCTCTTCTCATCATCACATTTTCCTGATAGCATCTTTGTTATATATCGTATAATGGTGTGTACGCGTGTGTGTGTGTGTGTGTGTGTGTGTGTGCACGAATGCCCTGCTGTGAGGTTGTGTTTCTCTATTACTTCCACATGTTTGATGATTGCATGGGTTTGTTTGGGATTTTAACCTCAATCTAATTATCAACAAGAACAATACTAATGGGACTTTTAAGAATAATAACCATAACAGTGGTGGTGGGTTTTGGTGGTGGTTGGGTGGAAGATGGTGACCGGCGTGATAGTGAAATTGTCACATATCCTGTGGAAGTAAGTCTGAGATTAATTGATATTATATTTTTCTGAAAAATGTGGATGTTAAATGATGCAGTTATCATGCATTTTCATATGCAGAAAAAGAAAAAGGAAAATGTACAATCATGATGAAAAATATTAATTAAAAAAATGTATTCTAGATTGAAACTTTTCATATTTTGTCTTTTAGGACAAGAGACAATTCCTTTGACCCTTTCCAGAGTCTCTGAGGACTAGTGGGAGAGAGGGAGGAGGGGCATCTTCAAATAGGAGGCCTGGTTTGAGTTTTGCAGCAGAAGGGACTATCATGAAGCTTTTTTTGGAGCTGGATTTTCTAGGGGGAGCATGCCCTTGCTTACCCCCAACCTCAGTTTCTAGACTTGAGTGGTCCTGAGACCAAGGCTTCTACCATGATTTTTAAGAAATGTGGTGGAAAACTAGCTCAGGAAGGCAGGGACGCTACTGCCTGTGACTCCTTTTGGAGTCCCCCCCACCTCTACAAAAGGTACCCAAGCTCTCAGGGTGTTACCCCAAACGATAAAGCTAGTCTACAGACACAGACACACATAGTCCTATATGTGTATATAATACTTTGTTATAATTGCATAGATAAGTCATCATCATCATTTAATGTCTATTTTCTATGCTGGCATGGGTTGGGCAGTTTTGACCAGAGGTAGCAAGGCCAGGAGCCATGCCAGGTTCCATTGTCTGTTTTGGCATTGTTTCTACAAGATGCTCTTCCTAGCACCAATCACTTTACAGTGTGTACCAAATGCTTTTTATGTGGCACCAGCCCCACATACGTGGCACCAACGAGAGTGCTTCATACATGGTTCCAGCAGAGGTACTCTTTACGTGGCCCCAGCACAAGGTAATTCTTATGTAGCACCAGCACAGGCACTTAATGCATGGCACAAGCACGAGTGCTTTTTATGTGGCACCGGTATTCCTTTAAAATAAATTTCTGTGATTCCATAGTGATGCTAAAAATGGAAGTTTTTCTTTTCTTTTGATGCTGTTGATGGGGGTAAGACGCATCCAACTAGGACGCCAAGGAATGGCAGTTCCAGAACGAGTAGTAAACCGTTTTATTTCTTCTCTGTTGCCTTTCTTGAAGTCTGCCTTATAAAGAATCCTGTTTCTAGTTTATTTTATTGCCACTGTGTATACTCAAGATACCTTATCAGTTGAGAATTTTATTTCTCTGCACCCTCCCCCTCCTGCTTCATCTTCTCAGGGGTGGGGGCAACCGGCAGGGAGTAGGATAATGAGGTTGTGTATTTGGTAGGAAATTTAGTTGTTGTTGTTGTTGTTATTGGAGCCAGCTGAATGAGAAGAGTTATGCTCAAAGATGCTCCAGCTGCCCATTGTCCTGTCTTCTTGATGTTCTTAATCAGTTTTCATCGAACCAGCTTATGACTGAAGACACTCCAGTTGTGACGTTCCCATCTTGCCAATGCCATTTAGTCTCAGATTAAACTTTGAATAGAACTATGATCAAAGGCTTTCCAGCCATGAACATCCTGTCTGTTATAGATTACATACAACTACATTATGTAATGTTCCCTTTCCTTTCCTGACACAACAGAGTATGATTTGAGGCAGAATTTTGCTGTTATTTTTAGCATGATGCATGACCACATAGTGGCTTCATTATTGGCTCAGACTTTTGTCTTGTATTCAGGCATGGTCTACCTAGGAGTACATTACCAAATGTCTTTTTCTTTTTTTTAAGACAATAGTGTGGGATTTGAGGTAGAATTTGGTTGCTATTTCTAGCATGTTGCATGACCACACAGAGGCTCTACTTTTGGTTCAGGTCACATTGTTGTATTGAGTGTATCTAGGACTACACTACTTAATATGTTCTTTTTTGAAGAAAGGAAGGTATTATCAGTGAGTGATTTAGTTGCTCTTTCTAGCAGTCAGTTCCATCCCTTCCCAGTCTAAGCTGGTATGACCACGTTGAGGGCTCACACTGATGTTGTTGTTTAACCCTAGGTCAGCTTTCACTGAGCAGGCCTGTTATCAAAGGCTTTCAAGCTATGACCATCTGATCTACTTTCTGACATTCTATTCCAGACTACAATGCCCAGCATGCCCTGTCTTGATAGATAGTGTGGCTTGAGGGAGATTTGACTGCCATTTCTAGCAGAGAAACCACTGGATTGATTACAGGTTTAGATGGATGTCTTGTGTTGATCTCTCTATACCAGTAATTTGTTGGAATCAAATTAGTGTTACTCCTTTCTTCTAAAAAGAATAACGAATTGTAGCATTTGTACCAATTCAAGGGACCCTCTCTCTAGGAATCGTAGAAGTAGACAGGGGAAAATTCCCCAGATTTGTTGTCATGGCAACAGCAATATGTTTTGGGTTTTAGAACAGATCCACCATATGTGGCTGTGGGGTTAAGAAGTTTGCTTCCCAATCATGGGATCTTGGGTTCAGTTCATTTGTGTGTCGTGTTGTCTCATGAAATTTTGTGGCTAAAATCTCTAGCTGCAGGTGTGGCTCTGTGGTAAGAAGGTTTGGTTCCCAACCACATGGTTCCAGGTTCAGTTCCACTACTTGGCACTTTGGGCAAGCTAAGATAAGTTATAAATGATGGCCATTACATATTGTTTTCTATATTGCAGTAAATTTGACTTACAATTGTTTCCAGTAGTTATTATAGGTTCATTATTGAGAGGTTTACTCAACCAGTCAATTGATTGGTTGAGAGAAACTGAACAGCCTCAAAATCTAATGCTACTTTCAACTGTCATTTCTGTTTTTTATATATATATATATGTGTGTGTGTGTGTGTGTGAGTGTTTATTCCACTTCCCACTTGACAACTGATTTTGGTGTTTATGTCACGTAGCAGATCAACAAAAGAGATCGATAAAATAAGTTCCAGGCTTGGAAAGAAAAATAAGCGCAGGGGTTGATTCTGAAAATTCTTCAGTTGTGTGGTGCCCCAGCATGGCCACAGTCTAATGACTGAAAAAGATAAAAGAGTAAAAGATAAAAGCTAAAGACCTTTTCCAGACAATCCTTGTTGATGACCACCTCCACTCAGGAAGCGTTTTCACAAAAGAGGTTCCAGCCATGACCATTCTGCAGTGTTTTTCTGGATATTTAGGATCAACATTGTGTCCTGGAAGACGTTGGTCGTAGGGTTTCAGTGATTTGGCTGTTGTTTCTGTCAGGTCGAGCGACTGCATAGGGATTCCCTCATTTGTTTCTCTTCAAATATAAATTAAATGCCATCCCTTACCACCACCCCAACCATCATCACCACCACCACCACCACCACCACCACCCTCCTCCTCCACCACCTTCATCA
Organism: Octopus bimaculoides; assembly: GCF_001194135.2. Taxonomy (NCBI): domain Eukaryota; kingdom Metazoa; phylum Mollusca; class Cephalopoda; order Octopoda; family Octopodidae; genus Octopus; species Octopus bimaculoides. The sequence continues at coordinate 90,610,579 of NC_068989.1, forward strand.
TCAATAAGCAGCCATTCTAATTACGAACACTGTTATCAGATCTGTAAGTTATATTTTTTACAGTCCCAACTCCCCATCCCTGCAGCTGTTGAGGCCACCCTTATGTAAGGTTACCCTTACTATGTATGCACACACACATACACACACACACACACACACACACACACACACACTCTCTCTCTCTCTCTCCCTCCCCCCACACATGTATGTATGTGTATGCATATATGTATATTGGCGTGTGTGTGTGTGTGTGTTTCTGTGTATATGGCCTGTTCTAAGTGTTAATCCTGTTCCCTGGGATGAAGCCCCTCCATGGTTTACTACTCCTGGCAGCACTTCATAAACATTGTTACTTCTAGTAGCACCACCACCACCACAACAATAACAACAACCCTCTAACCCCATTGCTAACAGGGTTTAGAGTGTCATTCCGTTGCTGGTGGTAGGTTACAATCAATGAAACTTGTTGACTGTGACCAGTATCCATGGCCTTGTCATCTAATAATAACATGCTGCACATGGAACAACAAATGAACATGTGGAAAACTAGAAAAAGCACATGCACGATGGATGCAGGCAGGCTCAACCCCTCATTAGCTGTTGATCGAATATCATAGCAATTTTGATACTTTCTGGTAATGCTGTTCAATTTGGCAATGTCAGCAACGTAAGCTGCTGGAGTATAAATGAGAGGATGCGACAGATGAAGATGAATGAAAAGAATGAGACAAGTACAAGAGGAAGAAGAAGAGATGATGTCTCTAGACTGAACGGTATAAGGGACAGGTTGTGAGGGGTGCTCGGAAAAAGAAATATATGTATCATGAAAGAAATGAATGTGTAAAACTAATGAAAGAGAAAACTGTAACAGAGAAAGAAGCAGCAAATGATAAGATTTGGTTGAGTTGAATAAACGATGGTTTGTTCCTCTCATTATAAAGATAAGATTGCCAAAAGAGATCAAACATTACACACTTTTGCAACAAAACTAATAAATGACAGATATTCAAATGCATAAATAAGTTGTGTGAAGTAACTCTAATGGGAAATATGGTGCTGACCCAACTGATTGGGACTATGAAGGACTTCATTTCACCCCTGCCATCGATGGGAGCAGTGTTTCATTAATAAGTGTTGTGTGACCTTGCTGTGTTTCTGAGCCCTCTTAACTAACAGTGCCGTACAGTATGGTACGTTATGGCCATCACTTCATTTATTCTTGTACTTCTTTTATTCTCAGTCATTAGATGGCAACCATGTTGGGGGTGGGGGGCAGTGGCATAGCTAGAATATGTGCCACCCTGGGTAGACTGCCCCTTTTGCTTCCCTTTTGTTTTCCTTAGTTATACTGCTGGCTGGAATACCACCTTGGTGGGCTGAATTAATCAGATCATCCCCAATACTTATTTTAAATCTGGTCCTTAGTCCATCAGTCTCTTTTGCCCAGCTGCTAAGTTACGAGGCTACACACAAACACCATTTGTCAAGCAGTGACACACAGATGCATGTATGTATGTTTACTTGCACGTCATGCACACACACATGCAACAGGCTGCAGCAAAGTTTCCTTCTGCCAAATTCACTCACGATGCATTCTATGGCCTGGGACTCTTGCAGAAGACACTTACTGAAGGATTGAACCTGCTACAACGTAGTTGGAAAGAGAAATTCTTTACACACTCATGTCTGCACCTACTCTGTGTGTGTATGTGCGTGTGTGCGCACGTGCATGTGTGTCAGTATGTGTAGGTGTGTCTATGCTCACACATCTTTCAACCTTAACACAAAAGAAATTAATGTGCGCACAAGAAATTAATCTACACAAAAGATTAGTTTCCGAAAATAGTGGGGCATATATATATGTGTGTGTGTGTCTATATATATATATATATATGTGTGTGTGTGTGTGTGTGTGTGTGTGTGTGTGTGTGTATGTATATATTTATATATTCATATGCATTCAATAGACGTCTTTTGTTACAGGAAAAAATAGAGGGAAAATTGGTCCTCAGCACTTTAGTACTCAACTGTTTCTGGTGTTAAAATGCGTGTGTGTGTGTGTGTGTTTGAGTATGAATGTGTATATGATAAACACGATATACTCCAGTTTCTGTATATGCATATATATATAAATAAATGAGTGTGTGTGTATATGGTATATATGTCTATGTTTGATTATGTATGTGTGTATTATATATATATATATATATATATATATATATATATATATATATATGTATGTATGTATGTATGTATGTATGTATATGAATGTCTGTCTAGAGGAGAGGTGTCACCACATA
>NC_068989.1:90613069-90614768 GCF_001194135.2 Octopus bimaculoides
ATGTTGGTGCTGACGATGGTGTATAGTGTGTGTGTGAGTGGGTGTGTGTGAGTGGCTGTTTGAAACTCTTAAGATTTGGTTTCCTCTTGTAATGTAAATATATACTCTCTCTCTCTCTTTTTCTCTAGTCCTATTTCTTTCTCCAGCCACGTACACACACAAGTCTGTCTGTCCGTCACTCACTCACTCACGCACACGCACACACACATTCATGCATGTTGGGCATTGACAGTTCGGTGTGTGTGTGTCTATAATAAAAGATACACTATTCTTCTAGGTTTACAATCACAAATTTCCAATCTACACCCACACACACGCCCCCCCTCTCTCACAAAAGGTTTACAGACTCGAAGACTGGCGGCAAAAACCGAAACCTGAGACATGGAAAAGTTTTGTGTTCTTTTCATACACCACACCTTCTATCTTCACCCCTGCCCCGTTCCTCCCTCCACACTAATCCACACTGGTTGTTGGAACCATGTACAATGGTTTTAAAAGAGGTAAAACTAAATTATTATTATTATTATTATATTCTTTGTGTTGGCAAAACATTTGTTGCTGTTAATTACTGTTAATTACTGTTGCTATTGTTGTTCTGAATCTTGTCGGTGTCCTGCGTCTACTCTGTCTTCCACCTTCCCAGGGTTGATGTAACACCAGTCATATAAGTTAATTTAATTTAATCACCAAGCATTGTTATTATTATTATTATTATTATTATTATTATTATTATTATTCAGGCAGTGAAAGGTGGTTAGCATGCTGGACGAAATGCTTAGCGGTATTTCGCCTGTGTTTATGTTCTGAGTTCAAATTCTGCCGAGGTCAACTTTGCCTTTCATCCTTTCGGGGTCGATAAATTAAGTGCCAGTTACGCACTGGGGTTGATATAATCGACTGGCTCCCTCCCACCACCAAATTTGAGGCCTTGTGCCTATAGTAGAAAGGATTATTATTATTGTTGTTATAATAAGGACACGAATTTGACTGAACGAGTAGAGCTTTGGATTACATTCCATGTTACGTTATAGCTGTTTATGTTCTGAGTTCAAATCCTGCCGGAGTCAACTTTGTTTTTCATTATTCCTCATCATCTCGATAGTTCTGTCTCAAGTCCTCGGACCCAGGGCCAGTTACTTGGTTTCCATAGAATATAGGAGACCACAACATTTCCCCCCTGGTGTGAGGTGCCAGTCCATCGCAGAGGAATTCGTTTACACCTGAGTGGACAGGAGTAATGTGAAAGAAAGTGTTTTGCTCAAGAACACAGCAGAGCTGACCAGCCCCCAGGATTGAAACCACAATCTTGTGTTCATGAGTGCTATGCCCCTAACCACTTCTCCACCTGCCTTCACCATTCATAATTCTGGATTGAATAAAGCAAAATGTAAAAGCTAAATCAATGTAAAAGTGCATTGTGACCAGCGATGTGTAACAACATCAGTTAGTCTGGTTGAGCACATGATATATATATATATATCATGATCATCGTTTAACGTCCGCTTTCCATGCTAGCATGGGTTGGACGATTTGACTGAGGACTGGTGAAACCGGATGGCAACACCAGGCTCCAGTCTAATTTGGTAGAGTTTCTACAGCTGGATGCCCTTCCTAACGCCAACCACTCAGAGAGTGTAGTGGGTGCTTTTACGTGTCACCCGCACGAAAACGGCCACGCTCGAAATGGTGTCTTTTACGT
>NC_068989.1:90615350-90616807 GCF_001194135.2 Octopus bimaculoides
AGATATATATATATATATAGATATATATATATATATAGATATATATATATATATAGATATATATATATATATACACACACACACACACACACACAAACACAATAGCTAGTTATAAAATTTAAAGAAGAGATAGAATAGTAATGTATACTAAACAGTAAAGCGAGTCCTGTATGTGTGTTTCCTCACTCCACTTTGTTGTTGGCCTCTGTTGGTTCGTTTGCGTCCCTGTAACTTAGCAGTTTGGAAAAAGGGACCAACTGATAGAATAAGGACCTAAACAATAAGGTCCTTATAAGAATAAGGATAAGGACTTAAATCAAAGCCATAATTACTGGGGTTGATTTATTTTCAATTCTGTCACCAATCCTTTTTGTCATCTCTTATGACACACTGGGATGTGATATTAAATTTAAGACTAGCATACATGTGTATCGTGAGTTCAAGCCCAGCTGGGGCCTACTTTACCATTCATCATTCTGTAATATGTGTGTGTGTGTATGTAGTTGTTTGTGTGTGTGTGCAGGTGTGTATGTGTGTATGTGTCTGTATGTTGTGTGTATGTATGCGTGCATGTAGTTGTGTGTGTGTGTATGTATGTATGCTGTTGTGCAGGTGTGTGTGTGTGCGCATCTGTGTGTCTGTGACCATATACCTCTGTGTATGTGTGTGCATCTTGTCATATGTCTGTGTGCATGTGTCTGAGGTTGTATATCTGTGTGCATGCATGCATGTGTGTGTCTGAATGCATCTGTGTATCTGCATCTGTCTCTGCATCAGTATGTCTTTGCATCTGTGTCAGTGTGTGTGTGTGTGTGTGTGTGTGTGTGTTGTGATAAATAAATACCAGTAACATTTGAGGGTGAGGGTGACTTAATAGATTGAGTGTCCCTTGATGTAAGAAATCATCAGCAGTCCATGAACTTCTTGTAGTGGGGCAAGAATCCCTAGAAGGCCTGCTGCAACAGGGGCCATGCTTTCCCTTGGCATTTCTTCCTATTCCAACCAATGTGCCAACGCCCAGATCAGATTTCTTAGGAAACACTTAAAAAACAACCCTTCTTTCATCTCCACGTACATAACCATCTCTCAAGGGGCCAGCTCTCTTCTCTCATTCTCCCAAAGATATCTAAAGATATTTGAGAAATGGGTGGATAAGGTAATCGAGGTCGTTAGAGTAAGTGACAGAGTACTTAAGATCAGACTAGTGCTTCATCATAGATTAGCTACTGTCATCTCAGCCTATGCACCTCAACCTGGGCTACCAGATGGTCTGAAAGACCAATTCTATGACACCCTCTTGCAAACTACCTCGTCGACGAGTGACAGGGACCTTCTCTTTGTGGCTGGAGACTTCAACGGTCATGTCGGACGTCGTGCTGGGGGCTTCCATGGCATACATGGAGGCTATGGCTTCGGTTCCCGCAACGAGGAGGGAACCAGACTGCTGGAGTTCTGTG
>NC_068989.1:90619522-90620610 GCF_001194135.2 Octopus bimaculoides
GGCACATAAAAGACACCATTTCGAGCGTGGCCGTTTTCGTGCGGGTGACACGTAAAAGCACCCACTACACTCTCTGAGTGGTTGGCGTTAGGAAGGGCATCCAGCTGTAGAAACTCTGCCAAATCAGACTGGAGCCTGGTGTTGCCATCCGGTTTCACCAGTCCTCAGTCAAATCGTCCAACCCATGCTAGCATGGAAAGTGGACGTTAAACGATGATGATGATGATGATGATAATACACACCTATGCATGTTACTCAGGGCTAACAAAGGACGCTATACATGGTCAGTTCACCCGGTAGAAATAGCAGCCAAATTTCCCTGAAATTGCATCTTTCTGTCTTAGGAAGAAGCTTGTCGGATAATATGGTCCTGGGTTCCCTGTACTTAAAGAAAAGTTGGGATGGTCATGGCTGAAATGCCTTTGATTAGGCTTGACCTTGGGATAAACATTAACCTAGTTACACACAGACACACACGCACACACACACATACATATGTATACATACATACATACAGATGAACAAACCACACACACACATGTAAGGACACTCATATATACACATGCTTAATACTATCAGTCTTCATACACAACCATACATAACTACATTCATACACATAGTCACCCATGCATTGTCACATCCACACATATACATACGTACATACACATGAACATGCGTGCACACACAGATACACCCATATTTAAAGACCCCCTTCAACCATGAGATTGCACCGGGAAAGTTCCTTCCGAGGTACAAGTCCGGGCGGGGTTGTTTTATGGAAGACTAGCAGTCACTCATGCATACCAGCCTCCCTTCTACACACCACCGATGTTATCCAAGGGAAAGGGCAAAGGGGCTGATACAGTTTGGCACCAGTGATGCCGCAACTCATTTCTATGGTCGAGTGAGTTGGAGCAATTTGAAATAAAGTACAATTCTAAATTTAAGAGATGAGGAATTATGTACATTATTTACATTATTTACATTTGATCGATATTTGTCCTCATCTTGTTTGTTGTTAACACAATGTTTCGGCTGATATACTCTTCAAGCCTTCATCAGGATAGGAAAATATTAGATTTATAAGC
>NC_068989.1:90620874-90621572 GCF_001194135.2 Octopus bimaculoides
CACTCCATAATTGCCCATGGACATATGGCATTGTGGTTAAGAGCGTGGGCTACTAACCCCATGATTCTGAGTTTGATTCCATAATAATAATAATATCGAAAAATACCTTAGGAATGAGAACCCAAGTTCGAAATTTCCCCAAGACACCTGATGAAGGCTGGAGGGTATATCAGCCGAAACGTGTTAACAACAAACAAGATGAGGACAAATATCCGTCAAATGTAAATAATGTAAATGAAATAAAGTGTCTTGCTCAAGAACACATCACACAGCCTGGTCTGGGAATCAAACTCATTACCTCGTGATTGTGAGCGCGATGCTCTAACCACTGAGCCATGCACCTTTACACATATTTACATACATACATGATACCAATCTACTTGTTAGATGAGCTTCACCATTGCTGACACCGGTCAGCGATACCTGTGCAAGGAGTTTAAGTCGAGTCCAGCTTGCACAAGACCACAATCACTCATTAGCAAGACAAAGAAGACCAGAGAGATGCAAAGTGCAAGATATCTGGTTCTGTAGAGAAGCGGGTTCTATATACAAGTTAGCCTCCTACAAGGGAGATACCCTGCCAAAGGTCAGTGGTCCTACATTCCCAGGGAGGTTACTGCGTCTACAGACCACAGACATCAATGCAAGCATTTCTTTGTCCCAGCACACAGATACATATATATATATGTGTGTGTGTG
>NC_068989.1:90621672-90624356 GCF_001194135.2 Octopus bimaculoides
ATGTATGTATGTATATATGTATGTATGTATGTATGTATGTATGTGTATATTTGTGTGTCTGTGTTTGACCCCCTACCATCGTTTGACAACCGATGCTTGTGTGTTTACGTCCCCGTAAACTAGTGGTTCGGCAAAGGAGTCAGATATAATAAGTACTAGGCTTACAAAGAATAAATCCTGGGGTCGATTTGCTCGATGAAAGGTGGTGCTCCAGCATGGCCGCAGTCAAAATGACTGAAACAAGTAAAAGAATAAAAAATAAAAGAATATATATATATTACCTCATATACATATGTATATATATGCTTGTGTGTTTGTGTGTATGTGTATATCTGTGTGTTTGTCCCAATCACTCTGATAACCCGTGTTGGTTTGTTTACAATCTCGTAACGTAGCGGTTCGATATAAGTGACCGATAAAATGAATACCAAATGGTAAAATAACCCTTTACCATCTAAACCGGTCTTATCCGGGCAAAATATTCTACGTGTTTTAGGTTGAAACTTCCAAGATCCTGCCTTTCACACCTACCCTACAATATCATTCTGGAAGCATAGAATCACAAAGCTATGAGATAATGCATGATTCTTTCCTATAATAAATAAACATTATGGTCCCGGGTTCAGTCCCATTGCGTGGCACCTTGGGCAAGTGTTTTCCACTTTCGCCTCGGGCCGACCAAAACCTTCTGAGTGGATTTGGTAGACGGAAACTGAAAGAAGCCCGTCGTATATATGTATGTATATATGTATGTGTGTGAATGTGTTTGTGTGTCTGTGTTTGTCCCCCCAGCATCGCTTGACAACCGATGCTGGTGTGTTTACGTCCCCGTAACTTAGCTGTTCGGCTAAAGAGACCGATAGAATAAGTACTAGGCTTACAAAGAATAAGTCCTAGGGGTCGATTTGCTCGACTAAAGGCGGTGCTCCAGCATGACTGAAACAAGTAAAAGAGTATTATATTTGACAAAGTAATCTGAATGCTAAACGGTTAAAAGAAAACGGGTTCTGGGGTCTGTTTGTTCGGCTAAAGCTTTCATAGCGGTGCCCCAGCATGGTCGTCACCTGGTGACTGAAATAATAAAAAAAATTAAAGAAGACGTATTAAACAGAGATGAACATCTGTAATGTTTATACAATCTCGCAGCAGACAGTCAATGAAGGAACGACGAAACGCTGCACTTTTCACTATTCTTATAACTTCATCAGGCAGCTGAAATGGCGCCGTCAAGTTGGTCTCCCTATTCACTGTCCACGGCGAGATTGAATAAACATGATCAACGGTTACGTCTATCTTATGTCTAGTCAATCTAATTAATTTATGAACGCTGTGAAGGCTAAAATCTTTGGGTGTATCCGCGCAGTAGTCATTAGTATGAAGGCATAGCTGTGTGGTAAGAAGCTTGTTTCCCGACCACATGGTTCCGGGTTCAGTCTCACTGCGTGACATCTTGGCCAAGTGTCTTCTACTGTAGACTCGGGCTGACCAAGGCCTTGTGGGTGGATCTGGTAGACGGAAACTGAAAGAAGCCCGTCGTGTATAAATATATATATATAAGGATTTACTTTTCGTAATGAGATAAAAAACCAAGGCTCTGTATAATAGAGAACGTTTATAAATAGAACGTCATTACAGCTGTTTGCATGATATTCATTATATCCCTTCATCGGAGACGGTGTGAGAGGATGATTAAACAATAGTTAGTTTAGTTAAGATAGGAAATAGAGAGTGAATGTAGGGATATTGTATTTGTAAATCCATTGTTTAGGCAGAATGGTATACATATAAGATTCCAATACCTTGCGAGTAAAATCCAATTGTCCTTAAGATTGGTCATTGCCTTTGTAAATCCATTATTAAGATTCCAATACCCTATGAGTAAAATTCAACAGTCTTTGAAATTGGTCTAATTGACCAATTATCTATCGCTCATAACCTATATATATGTATATATATTATTACACAAGCTGACCATGAAATCATTATTGATATATGACTGGAATTTTTCTAAAGGAATTTCTCCTATGTTCATTCTCTCGAATTCGGTGCCTGTGTATATGTATTGAAGTAGTTTGACTTTAGAATCCCCTTACAGCGTCTAGCTTTACTTATAGTAACAACCCTGATATAAATAAAGTACTTAATATATAAGGAAAAAAATTATATACTTTGTATATAATTGGTTTTGCACGCTGGCTACTTGATAGAATTTTATATAAATTTTATCCTTCAGCCACTTCACACTTATTGCGTTCATTCCACTCTTCGTTCTTTCGTTCCCTCTCTCTCACATTCCCTGACCTTCTCTTCATGTTCACTTTCCCTCTTCTGTCACTTCATTCTGTCCCTTTAATTTTTTCTTGCCTCTCCTTAATTCTTCTATCCCTCTGCTTCTACCTCTCTCTCTCTTCTCTCCCCATTGTTAGGCTAAGCCTAACATTTCCTACTTGGTTCGACTACCATTCTTGCAACATCTATATTCCTCCCTGTGCCTGTCAAATTGTATGTCACTTCCGCAAGAATTTACTTCCACACACGCCAGCTTAATTTAATTCGTCCTTAGTCGAAAGACCCCGTTGTTAATGTCCTGTTATTTGTATTTGTGTACCATTTCTCCGTTTTTTTTTTCTGTCCTTGTTTTCGTATACATTCGCTGCTTTCTTCCAAGGAATCTAGTGCTCTTA
>NC_068989.1:90630618-90631673 GCF_001194135.2 Octopus bimaculoides
ATATATATGTGTCTGTCTTTGTATGAGTGTATGAGCTGCACACAAGTGTACAAGTGGTTCAGATGTTACCAAGATGACCAGAAAAATGTCGATATTGAGGAATGTTCTGGGAGACCTGAAACCAGAAAAATTGAGAAAAAACATTGCAGATGTCTCTGCTGCTGTGAGGGAAATCGTCGAATCACCATCCATGAGTTATCAGAGAATGTGCAGATAAGTTATGGTTCAGTTCAGTCCATTATCACTGAAGATTTGAGTATGAGACGCGTGTCTGCCAAATTTGTGACCAAAAGGACACTCGGGTTTCGGTTGCAGAGGATCTCTTTGATTGTGTCGAAAACGATGGAAACGTTTTGAAAACTTTGCGAAGTCCTCTGAGCAGGTATCGCTAAGCTTTTGATAAGATTTGATGCAGATTCTCTGCTCAACTTTCTCTGTCTTCGTCAATGCGACGAACACACGCTACACACGCTACACACGTTCCTTTCAAGCACTGCTGTAAACGTTAAAACTTAGCAGAGTCCAAGCTCAATTCGTACCAAGCGGTTTCTCTCTGTATGCTTTAGCTTCATTACTATGGTAACAGTCCGGATACTTATTGACCAGGCCAGATTCTGTATGAATCTATTTATGTAATGTATATATATATATATATATATATATATATATATATATGCATACATACACACACACACACACACACACACACACACACACACATGCGCATCAGCATTGACATTTATATATTATATTAATCATATACATATGAGCCTCTGTGTGTGTATGTGTGCGCATGTTTGTAACTGAACGTGTGTGTGGATGCATGTGTGCGTATGTATGTATGTGCATCTCTCAAAACAGACAGCCATGCATACATACGCATACATACACAGAGCCACTATCAATACAATCATAAATACATATGTATATATACACACACACAACACACATATAGCGACTAAAGGGAAACTGCGAGTAGCAGAGATGTAAATCAGGAAAACCAGAATATCAGGAAATCAGAGACGAGATGAGTCGGACAGAGGAAGGTGGGGGGG
>NC_068989.1:90632634-90634291 GCF_001194135.2 Octopus bimaculoides
TATATATAAACATTCATGCTTATACAATATATACATATATATCTCTATATTTATTCAGACACAGACATGTATACATCTGTGTACATATATATATGCACATGCATATATAATTACTTATATATGTATATAATCTGATATATATATATGTATGTATGTATACATACATGTGTAAATATATATGTGTATGCACACATACATACGCATATATATATATATATACATATATATATGAATGTATGTATATATATATATATATATGTGTATGTGTGTGTGTGTATGTGCATATGTATGGGTACACAAATACACACAAACGCACACTTCCGACGCTGCCGTCATCAATGCATAATGAAGATTACGCACGAAAGTTTACAATTATTGCCAGCAATTGTGAAGAGTCACTTCCTCGCCTTCCTCTGTTTCGCCCTCTTTTCCTCGGCCCAGACCAAGGGTTTCTATGCGACGTTTCCTTGGGGGGGGGGGGGCATCGTATAGAAAGCGCTGCTCTGTTATCAAAATATCATTTAAGGATGTAGAAAATCTATGGGCGTGGCTGTGTGGTTTGATTCCCAAGTACATGGTTCCGGGTTCAATCGGGCTGCGCGTTGTGTTCTTGAGCAAGACCCTTTATTTCACATTGCTCCAATTCACTCAGCTGTAGAAATGAGTTGTGACATCACTGGGGTCAAGCTGTATCGGCCCCTTCGCCTTTCCCTTGGATAATTTCAGTTGTGTGAAGAGGGGAGGCTGGTATGCATGGGCGACTGCTGGTCTTCCATAAACTATCTTGCTCGGACTTGTGCCTGGGAGGGTAACTTTCTACGTGCAATCCCATGGTCAGTCATGACCGAAAGGGGTTTCAGCATATATTTTTGTTAGTCCTAGTGTTTTTGTTATGTATTTGTCTGAATTTTTTTTATTATACCTAATGCGCCCACTATGATAGGAATTGTTTCTGTTTTTAGACTCTACATTCGAGTTACCTCTATTTCCAGGTCTTTGTATTTTGAAAGTTTCTCCATTTCTTTTAGAGAAACGTTGTCATCTGTTGGTGTTGTTATCATCATCATCATCATCATCATCATCATCATCATCATCATCATCATTATTATTATTATTCGTTATTGTCTTTGCGCAGCTTCTAACGCTGGAGATGTACTACAATGTCAGCTGTTCACTCCCAGTGAACTAAAATAAAACTCCTTATTTTTCGAGCACCATCCGGAGTATTCGATCGATTCCAAGCAGTGCTGTTTTCTGCAAGTGCTCCACCCTTATTGCAGCCCCTATTTGTTCCATGTACCTCTCAAGATTTTTACTCACTGTTCCCAGGGCTCCGACAATTATTGGTACTGCTACCAACTTTTTCATCGACCCAAACCTCCCAAGCTAACCTCTCATATCTATCGACTTTTCATTCTTCCTTATCGCATACCTTGTCTGCTGAGCATTGACTGGTGATATGCCATACGGTTTCACCATTTTTTCCAAAACAAAAAAAAAAAAAATTCAGAAATTCAAAAATTCAACAATCTGGTCAGGTGCTGGGGTTGATGTAATTGACTAGTCTCCTCCCCCAAATTTCAGGCCTTGTGCCTAGAGAAGAAAGAATTATTATTATTATTATTATTATTATTATTATTATTATTATTATTATTAT